>NW_026461001.1:0-42567 GCF_021730395.1 Mercenaria mercenaria | reverse complement strand
AACATAAGCAGCGTCATTTCTAAGACGCAAGCGACATTAATGACGTCATTTATCTGAAGATCCTGCGTTGAACGGGTGAAATCGGTTATTTATTTCTTTATTTGTATTGATTTTTAAATGTTTATAGACAATATTAAAATGTAAAGACTTGAGCATCTTTCTCCACATTACTCAAAAGAAAGAATCAAATCGAGTATTTTTAAAAAATATTTGATTTTAGTCCGTTTTTTTTCGTAACAATATATCAAGGAAGTTAAATGCATTTATCTAAAAGAGAATGATCGCCTTTTGCGTATTTATTAAAACAATCAAGGTTTGGTTTCAGATTTTTTTGCTTATAAAGTAATACTTGGTTTGTTTTGACAAAATGGCTGCCTTAAACCATAATTATAGGCACACTTTAGCTCAAAAACGCTCGACGAAAACCATAACATAAATTTACTTTATCTGCAACATTTTAAGAGCTTTGTCTAGAGGTCTGGTAAGATCTGGTAAGATCAAACAGCCAAGCTGCAATAGAAAGTAAGAAAGGTGAAGCATAATTCTCTATTGAAATTGGAGCTCTGAGGAAACTAACGGCTCTAAGTAATTCATTAAGGAAGCCCCAATTTCACGAAAAATATCGTAAGTAATTGCTTAGCTAAGTCTGTTATCTGATTGTTTTTTTGCAATTTATGCGTTTTCAGTGTTAAATTTCTCACCTATATGTCGTAGGGTAAATAGCGCTTCTGCTATTTTATCGAGTTTCACATAATAGAATTTAATCATACTCTGCAAATACCTTTGGTTATGTCTACCTGATCTAAAACAAAAAGAAAATGGATAGGTCACCATATTAGATTTCGCTTATCAAATTACAACGAGGTGGGGTGTGGTGGACATTTATACAACGCAGGTTGGTACGAAACACTCTTTCAGTGTTTGAGCAAATGACTTAGAAATATATATATTATATTATCAAACGGCAGATTTCTTAATAAGAGGATTTTAAGGTGTTTCTGAAGCATTTTGATGGCATAGAATGTACGGTACGGGTACTGTATGGGATTAGAAACAGCTGAGACTCAACGCAGAGTTGGAGCGCTTGTATAAATAACATAGTTACCCAGTATATGTCGGATTGAAGCACTTTGAACTAAAAGTACTTTAAACGCATATATATATTGTAACCATGGAGATACTCACCCTAACCGTTAGTCAGTATATTTTACATTTTGTACATTCAATGCATGCGAACATACAATAATTTGCGAATATTTTTGCCGTACGCGACATTAGATAATCACTTCCGGCCATGCACAGAAGACCGCAACAACTCTGCAGTGAGCTACAGCGATTAGAAACACAACCAAATTGGCACGGTGTTGGGGTAAATATCGACCCGTCCGGAAAAACTGTAGCGAGTGCCTTTACTGTCTGGTGTTCCATACTTCTGCCAAATTACTCCAATATTTTATATACAATCAAACCTGCATTAGGCAGCCACCCAAGGGATGCAGCCAAACTGGCTGCTTAAGCCAGGTGACTGCTGAACGGGGGAGCCAGTATATGGACAAGTATATATTTTCAATCCGGACTTTAGCCCATTTCTTTTTCGTTTTACTCTTATCAATTTACCAGTATATATTGACGTGGCTTCACAATATGAATGGCCTTCTTAGTAATGAACAAATCGGGCATGTATTTTACAACAAAAAATTGATTTTCCAACTTCAAAACAAGTCTGTTTACGATTTCGCCATTTTGGTAAAGGGAAACTACTCTCCGCGCTTGTTGTCCACGCTAAATTATAAGACTTTCGTTACGTCCCGTAGATCAAGTAGTTTATATTTCTTTCAAACAAAATTATTTTCATATAAATTTAATAGTATTTTGATGAAAGATATATCAAAATATCACAAATATGATTCTAAGTAAAGATCGAGTATTATGTTTAACCGAGATCAAACTGCGAACATAAAAACTGACACGAGGTAACACGCTTATTTCCGATAATTTCTGGCCATTCGACCGTAACAATTCTTTTTTTTTGTTGTCAGTTGAAATTGAGAAGCTCATGTCATTTTGTTGTTTTCAAATATCGATAGTAATCAATAACTTCGATTTAACTGCGAAAAACAAGTGTAAATTGTTTTTATTTTCTATTGTGTTTGATTGGCGATAAGATTTTATGATCAAACATTACAACATCTCAAAGTAATTTGAATTAACACACCCACTTCTTTTAATCAGATGTCATCATTTCACATCAAATGTACAACTTCGATCTCCATGTATTGTCTACCGGCCGGTCAGGTGACTGCCGAATCAAGGTGACCGTTAAAGCAGATTAGTCATAGGGAAATAAATCATCGACCCCTTTACTTATCTTATTAATATTTATGCATATGACTTATTACAACAAATCACGATCTGGCCATATATCAATAGTAATGGAATCATATCTTTGAACGTTATTATTTAATCCATAAATAAACAATTCAAATTATTTGCATTTTCCTATTTGCATCGATCAAAAAACAAATCTTAATTTTACAGAAAATGAAGTACAGAAATAAAAAATATATAGTTAAGCAAATACTTAAGATAATTATATCCTGCAGAATCACATTTGCGTGACTGAAATAAGCTCTGCAGATAAGAACTACTAAGCTTAGCATGCTTAGTATAATTTAGCTATTATAAATAAATTGTTTTAGAAAAAAATCAACAGTAAATAACGGTAGCTTAAACAAACGCACGATAAATATAAAATAACAGATTCAACGAGGTAATTACTTAAGTTTATTCTTGAAATTGGGGCCAGGTCAATTAAAATTCTTTATCAACAAAAATCTATTTGTCATAAAATAATTCAATCAATATGTACAGAAGAAATACCTAATTTCAATTCAGTCTATCTTTGTCCAATTTCATAACACATTTGCTTCAGGAAATCTTCTTGTTCTGTCAATATTAACATTATAAATTATTTTATTTCATTGATAACATCACAGGTTACAGTTGAACGAACCAGTTGAACGAACCAGTTAAACTCATAACATCTAATCAGCCTATGCGGGTGTGAAATACATACATATGTGTACTTTCACTATTATAATTTGTTGTATACAATTTTATATCATAATCAAATTCTTCTAACATTCAAACAATATTTGAAAAGATATATGTGAAGGCTTGTCAGTCTTCATGCCCGTCATGAAAACTGTACCAACATTTTTTATTTTATTTTATTTTTTTTTTTTTTAATTCGAAAACAATTCATTTATATGCTAACATTTTAATATTACCGAGCAGTAATTTCACACTACATAAATAAAAATATAACATCTTAAAGAAAGTTTATTTTATCGAATTGAACATATCTTTAACAAAAATCTACGTTGGTTAAATAGAAAATATATACCGAACTAGTTTGTTGTTAAAGCAGAAATATTATCCTTGATACAACGTAATCTTTTATCTTCCTTGTTTTAAGCGTATGCACAATTTAGGGAAATTAAGGTAATCTCGAGATTGCTCAACAGGTAGGACCTGTTATCAGTAGAACTGTTAAATAACTATATAATACTAATTATATTAGTTTGCGGTTATTTTTCCCGGATTATATTGCTGCATTGTTAAATGCAAAAAGGTTGATATGGTATTTGTTTAAATATTTTGTATGCCTGACAGCTATCGGAGTTTTCCTATACTTTTGACTTTAGATATGACTTTAGATAGGCACTGCTTGTCGTAAATTATTCAAAATACTGCTAAAATTAAATGGAGTCTTCGAGTTAAAAAATAAATTGATATAACTTAATTCTTATACCCGATTACAATGCTAAAAACCAACAAAACAGAAACGTGTTTATGGAAAATTATATTTAACTAATGGCCTTTTAACATTTGAGATACGTTACTAGTACGCATACAATGCAATGTGCCCAATACCGAACTCAGTAAGACATTAAGTGACAGTTGCATTAAGGTAGTAGACCCGTATTAACTTTTGACGATCTTCGAGTGCGTTATTTCCCCAGAAATTCCGATTTTTACAATAAATCATGTGCGCGTTAATATACATTTCGATTGAAGAATGCTGAACAGGCTAACATTAATATGATCGCATGAAAATTACCGTTGGCATTACGGGCCCGCTACATTGAATTAAAGAAATAAAAGTATTTTCGTCATATATACAATTTAAATTAATATATGATAGAACATTAACAAAAATTGTACAAATAAACTGAATTCAAGGTAAGTGGCAACAGTCTGTGATTATTGTTTATTAATTTTATCATTGCCTATATGACCAACACAATCTAAATAGGAAATTTATTTTAGTTTTCGGAAGATAGTGTAAAATATGTTTCAGATCTACTTCAAGAATGATGTATTCGGATTGAATCATCTGAAGTTGTTCTTTTCTCAAGCTGCAAATCAAAGGAAAAAGCATCTTGCACGAAGATGGCTGTAGTTTATTGAACCAGAAACTCTCCTCTACTTGGTAGGCCTAAATCGCCTGCATCTGACATGCATCTGACATGCATCATCTACGTGTTATTTAACCGTACACAGCTCTTCCTGTTAATTTGTAAAAACGTAGTTGAACACAACTTTTTATAGTATTCCAAATTATGCCAAATTATTTCAAAAATCCCTTTATGAATGAAGTTACAGCCGGGACAAGAGTTGAGTGGATATAAACAAAACAAAGAAAAAATGGGAAAAATACGAATGACTGGAGAGTCTGTTATAACTATAACCACATCTTTGTATGTTTAGTTACCCACTGGCATTAAAAATGACCTTATTCTCATTTCAAAATAAAAGAGCCCCACCACCCCCACAACTCCAAAAAAAACCCCAGAGGCCCATGATGGCCCTATATATTGCAAAAAATTATTCTAAGTGTGAAGATTAAAGAGTAAGTTGTCCTGATCTTGAACTTGACCTAAATGGCCCCATATACAATCCAAACATTGATTTTTATAAGCGAATCCTACAGGCCAAGTTTGACTTCAACATATCACTACATGTACAAGCTAAAGTCATGTTGCAGAAACCAATTTTCAACCTTGGTCTACTAGGCCAAGTTTGGTGTCCCTAGCTTGTTCCAAACTAAAGTGATTGTGTGGAAACCAAATTTGAGGCTCACCAGACATCCCCCAATCTTATAACTGGTTTTCTATAAACATCTGGTTAAAAAAGATTTTACCTATTGGTAATTAATCATATTTTTAGATTCTGCAAAGTAGCCATTGGGTATTTTCAGAGAAAAATAAGACTTAAAACCTATCTAATAATATCTCAGTATCTACAAAGAATAATTTAATTAATATTTTCTAAAATGTTGCTAAATCAGTATCCGACTCATTGTACTTAAGCATAAAGAAATCTTTTTTTTTTTTTAAAACAGAAGTTGGTTGCAAGGTAATTTAAAGCTGAAACAATGATTTCAAATACAATTAACTCTGAAACAAGTACACTTGCTCAAATTGCAAAGCTCACTTTCGATAACCGGTTGCATTCCCATTGTTCAATATTGCCACTGGTAGAACTTTGTGAATGTGGTCAATGTACTTGCCACAGTTTTCAGGTGTCAAAGTTTTCCATAAATTCTTTATCCCAGTAACAAGTCCCTCTTTTTTTTTTGGTATTTCTACTCTTTTGAGGTAGTCTTTCAATGCTGCCCAAACATTCTCAATGGGATTTATATCCGGAGATGAGGCGGGCGTTGTAAACTTATCCTAATTGATAGTGGATAGCCATTCAGTGGTTGTTTTGCTTCTGTGTTTACTATCATTGTCCTGAAATTGAGAAAAGCTTCTCGTAAAAACTTGAAATCCATTCTTGGCTACATTAGATTAAAATATTGTTCTATATACAATTACTGTGTTTTAGCACATTGCAGTTCAAGTCATTGTGTAAAGATCGTTGCATTACATAAGCGTCATGTTGCACTAAAACAATAACAGAAACCACTCTGTAAAGACACACAATCGCAGACAGGTTACCGTCTAATGGCTTATCCTAGGATCTCTTAGTTTCACAGTATCAGCATGATCAGGTAGAAATTAAGAGTAAATAATTCAAATGTGTTTTCGTCAATGTAACCCTGTGAAATATATCTCAGATGAGATTGAAAATCCAACCTAGATTTCAAGAATATAAACATACTTATTTTTTATCCTTACCCTCTTAATTTCTATAATGGACTTACCCCTTTTTCAGTTTGGAAAGCAAAATCACTGTTAACTTGAACGGGTTGTTACCAAAAGGATCTATAGCGCTACACATGCTAATCAGATCATATCAGATTGCACAGATGAGCAAGCTGATCAAGATATACAATGATCCCAACGGCAGAAATAACCATTACCTCCATGGTAAGGGACTAACCATTACCTTTATGGTAAGGGACTAACTATTACCTTCATGGTAAGGGATTAATCATTACCTTCATGGTAAGGGACTAATCATTACTTTCATGGTAAGGGACTAACCATTACCTTCATGGTCAGGGTTAAAGTAGAATATATATTTCAATTAAGCAAAATAATGGGTAAGAAAGTTTAAACTGGATTATTCATTTTCATCTTAAAGTTTTTAATGCATAAAAAATAACCTCAGGCTGTAATTCTAAGCAAAAAGGGGGAATATATCATGACAAAATGTGCCAGGTTATGCAACTTGTGTCATATAGACTAAGTGTGGGTGATGAAGTTGAACAACTATTTCAAGTTTGAATCAAATATATTCGGTAAAAACAGAGATAGAGTAAGAGTGCCTCAAAACTTAAACCTGAAATTCTGAGTAAAACGGGGAATAATTCATGAAAAAAATGTGCCAGTGTTATGCACCGAGTGTCATATTATTATCAGATGTAGGTGTAGAACAACTATGTTAAGTCTGAATCAAATCCATTCAGTTATAACAGATAGTGAAATCGCATCAAAACATTTAACTGACATTCTTGGTACATTTAAAAACATGAAAAAGGGGAAATAATTCATGAAAAAAAATGTGTCAGAGTTATGTAGTTTGTGTCATGATGTGGGTGATGATGTGGAACAACTGTTCTAAGTTTGAATCAAATCCATTCAGTAATAACAAAGATAGAGTGAAATTGCATTAAACATTTTACCTGAAATCCTAAGTTAAAAGGGGGAATAATTCATAAAAATATGTGCCAGAGTTATGCACCTTGTGTCATGAAGTGCGGTTGATGATGCTGAACTACTATCAAATCCATTCAGGAATAACAGACCTGAACTTCTAAGTGAAAAAAGGGAAACAAGCCATGCAATAATGAACAAAATCAGAAAAGTTAAAACATAGGTATAAAAAATACGTGTCGTTTCTCTAGCACTGCTTACTGATCGTTTGACTATATATCTGATCTGAAAACTCTCGCTAGGACTGGGCATGGGGATTCGGCAGCAGGTACGATGAAGGTGTACTGATTAATTTTATGATTGACTATGTTTGTTTTGTGATCCTTTTTTGATTATTTTTCTATTTAGTTGAATATCGTAACAATCATACTATATCAGCTGCGCCATGAGAAAACCAACAAAATGGGTTTGCAACATGTACGGATCAAGACCAGCCCGCGCACAGCAGAACTATATATGACTGTCTTTATGTAAAGATAGTTTGCTGTTGTATATATATTTGATATATTTGTATCTGTATATTATCGTTCTGATGTACATTTAACATAATGTCTTGGGAGATAATAACAATAAAATATGATTAATATAAACTAAATCTTGAAATATTTGTGCCAAATTAATAGCCCTTGTGTCAAGATGATGTAGGTGATAAGGAGGAAAAGTATTTTAAGCATTATTCATATCCATCAGGTAATAACAGAGAAAAGTAGAAAAAGAGAAAGTGTAAAAAGAAACTTTAACTAAGAAGGGGATGCGGAAAGACACGGAGAAGGATCGAGTAGGATAGCTCTCATTTTGCTTCGTACAGACGAGCTAAAAAGTAGCGTCGTGAGACATCAAACGTACACGTTTTTAAATGTGGCCTTACTCTGAATCTCCATTGTTGTATTTTTTTTGTAAAAGCCTATCTGTTATAGATAATTCCTGATACAGAAGATAGCCATTCAGAATCTGTTAGCAAGTTAGTGCATCCATGATCCCAGTGAAGACACAGATGTTTGTCCTGTCTCGGTATGAAATTCCTCACCATAAGTGCACATGAAAAGGAAAAGAAACGTCAGCAAAACACTGCCTGCCAAGTATTCTAAATTGAAAACAAGACTTATTATTTTGCTGGTAAAATTTAATGCTCGCCAAATGAGTAGTAAGCAAAGAAGACTATTTAGATATATTTTTTATTTTGTAATCGGATGGGTGCCTGTATTAAGAATGATTGGTCCCCTGAGGAAAAAAAACTGCTCATTTTTGCAGTGAAACAGCAGTTTTGTTTCATGAAAAACTGTGTTTTAGCCGGTTATTAAAACTATTTCCAGCATGATATGACAAGTTAAAAGCATTTTTACAGATCACTTGTTTTGCCGTTTCTGGAGTCGAATATTGGCCACATTCCCCTCATGAAATAATATGGTTTTTTTCCCTTTCTCAGGAGGAAATCCCCTGATAATAGGTTTTTTGACAAAACTACATATGAACCCTCTTTCAACTAATTATATTATAGTGCCTGTAAGGAAGGTTACTGATGCTATACAGTTATATTATTTAGAAGTTATTGGAAACAGTATTAATAAGTGTGAAAAGTAGTCAAATATACATGGCTAAAACTTCTCTTTTTTGTCTTAAAATTACGAAGAATTCCCCTTCCAGAGATTATGGATACCTGTTCCCAAAAGTTGCCTAGTGTCCATTATTAGAAACTGCATATTACTGTGTCTACACGCCAATAAGGCAATATGCCAGAAGATAAAACCAAGAACTATATGACTGTGTTCTGTGATTTATCCTTCATGAGTTTGGTCCATCAATGTGTTGATGTTCAGATTGCCCCTCCACAAATATAACACACTCTGTATCTGAACGTTGAATTATTTTGACTAGTTAGCGTTTTGATTGGTTCGACTTGTTAACCAGGGAATATCTAGATTGTGCGAAAAATTTAGTGTCGAATAATGTAGACCATGAATCAAACTATGGACCAGTAAAAATGAAAGTGTTCATGTAATAACTACAAGGAAGTGGCTAGGTAGCAAAAACTTAAGTCTATGTAGCCAGTTCTTTGGTATAGGTAGCAGGCTCTATATATACATATTGTGTATGTACACGTACAACCCCTAAAGTAAAGGTCACAAACAAGTCAGGAAGCTGTTAAGTGCAGATTTTGCACCGGTAGGAGGGTCTACTTAAACAGACTCATGCAGCGACTAAGGAAGTGATAGGGAAAAAAAGAGGACGCGAGAAACATCTCTCAATTCATCATCAGGGAGTCCCGTTAATAAGGTGCAAGCCCTTTCAGACTATGCTGATGGGTCTTCGGAAATATCAAGCACAAAACTCAGTCCTTTATGCAATGTGACCTTCTCAGTACCAAGACTGGTTGGTGAGGATCAACTAATCTCAACCGGAAGCCTGGGGAGGCAAACTATAGACAGTAACACCCACTCCCTGTCCTGTCAGAGGATAGCCTTTACCCTGATGAACCCGCAGCGGATAGAACTTGTATACCAGAAACCCCATTAACATCCAAATTAAATGTCAGAGAATGTAACAACCAAGGTCATAAGCAAGGTACCAGGTAAGATACCAGGTCACCACTACCCTGTGCAACCTGTGTCAGCCAACCAGAACAAACAATCACCCTGGTTCACCATCAATTCAGAGGACTGACACCACTAACACTATTGTTACCCCTCCTATTCCCTCATTACCAAGACGACAAGTTGGACCTGGCTCATAGATAAATAAGAGTTCACTCTAGAACCGCTGATCTCAGATAAACGTTCTAGTCAAAACACAAATCAAGTATCAAAGCGGTCATTCAAGTTGAAGACATCAACTCCAATGATAACATAAAGTAGTTTGCCAAAGAAAATGACATTAAAGTTTATCACCGGCGATCGAAACAACTTTTTCCCCTCATTTATGGATTTTAAAAATTCAAAAAGTTTTAAAATGCTTACAATTTTTATATTTTCTCCTTAAAATCTCTTTTTGAAATGAATAACCGTTTTAAATGTCACGATTATTTTAACGGCGTAGCAAGTTTAGCGGTCATAATTAATCAATCTTATTTCTAATTAAAATAATTATTAAAAGTTATTGCTTGCTTCATATTCTTTCTATTGATAAAAAAGTGATACCATTTGTGTTTTAAGGGGGAATGGTACTTTGTCAAAATTTAAGATTTGCTAATAGTCGTATATACCAAAATAAACTTGAAGATATTTCAAATTTGTATCATCATCTTTTAGGGCGATAAACATGCGTATGACGTTACCATGACGTCGCAAACATGACCCGTTTTCGCGCTTTTTACGTCCGTTAATGGTAGCACTAAAATGGTATAAAACTCGATACTACAAACGTATTGTTGGCGTCAATGCATAAGATTATATATCAAACGAAAGAAAAAAGCAATTTCTTAGTGATCATTAACATGAAAAGGTATTTTCTATCCGAATTTTCGAAGGAGGTGCGAAAACAGACTTTTGGTTGTTTAAGAAAATTCAGGAAAAAAATCGCTTCTGATCCATTTTGCAAAAAAATGGCCCGGTGGAATATTTGCCAAATTTTTATATGTAAAAATTCATTATGTTGTTAATGGCTGTGCCAAAATAGAAAAAAGTTCACCGAAGCGTTTTTCTAGTACAACCATTTGAATGAGAGCATTGTGACGCAATAAACAACGTCGCTTAAGACATGACGTAAGCACGTGAATATTTACATTATTAGCCTTATTTTTACACCAGTGGCTGCAAAGATGGTGCTCTCCATACATATGTGGAACTATGCTTTCTAGCGTCTGTATTAATTCAGCTTTTCCTTTTTGTTTGTTTGATTGACAGCGTATGTGAATTTTTTAATGAATGATGATTTCACTTTTTCGGTTAATGATGGACAGGCTCGACTTATCTTTTCAAATTTATTTTCTACGATCCGTTTTGTATGTGCTGGATCTGAAAATTTTACAATGTCAGAATTAACTTTCTCCAGTCCAGAATTGCTTGCCTCTTTATGCAATTGAGCACGAATATCGGGCTCCATAGCTTTTACAGAATTGCTCCAATTTTTTGGCAACTGTGAAGTTGACCATATTTAATTGTTTTCGTGTAAACTTTGATAAGTTTTCACACAGTTATTGTTACTTTCAAACATTACATATGTTGCAACAATATTTGTTACTTATTTATAAACTTGAACCCATATAATAAAACAGTTATTGACTGTTAAGCCATCGGATATGATGTGATATTCAACGGAGGAGGACAATATTGACCTCTTCCAGTGAATACCATAGCATACCCAATGGCTCAAGGGTCAATAATATATAATTTTCAAACGAAATTAACATAAATAATTGACAGAAAACTCAATAAAAATGTTGCTCTTTTTCACTCTAACTTTTAGAAAATTATTATACTTATACAGCAGTCATAGATAATTATCACTCACACGGGTGTGTTAAATTTACATATATATTATTTTTGTATGTGTATTTATTTTATGTAATAAGTTGCTTTGAAACAAACATATTATATTTATAGATAGATTTATTGATAATATTTCTTTAGTACTAATATTTACGAGAATATCCCATTTTTGTTTTCATGCAAAATATAGCCAAGGGAGACAAACAGATACTGATTAAGTACGGCTGTTATATACATTCTTATTACAGAAACACAACCTAAAGTATAGATTTATACCAGCATCGTGTTGACTTGTCAGGAAATTATCAGTAGCGCGGTAAGGTGACCCTGTTTTACGGCCCTTTCAGTATTTCAGTTATGTCAGGCAGGTAGACAAGCTTACTGCCGCTCATTGGCTGTTTTTTGATTAAAAATATAAGCATTCTTAATTTATTAAGACTTATTATACAGCCATTCTATTCAAACTTATTCTTTCTAAAATACGTGTAAAATAAAAGCTCACTACATAATCCAGGATCGGGAACGGATTTAGCATCTTTTTGAGTGATCGTTCTCTAGTGTATACTGCTGTTTCTATTTGACCCAACATTGCAAACTTTAATATATTTTTATTGAATTTTAGAAGACAATATTTTGAAACAAGCCGCGACGGCATCTGGACGAACATTCATCATTCTATATCGTTATGTCGTCATGTAAACGGAAGGGCACCTGTCCGTGATGGCATGTTTAAAATTCATATTTAGTCGTTTCTATTCAGGCTTTTTTCCCCGTCCTGTGCAACAAATAACAAATAACAGAAATATTTAAATGAAATGAGTCGCGCCTTGTGAAAACCAACATACGGTGGCTTTGCAGTCTGGTCAGAACGGTAACCATTTATGTAAATGTTTTGACGTGTAATCTTTGCAAACAGTACACGGCGGAATCTTAAAATTCATACGTAAAAATTCGAATTTTAAAATTCCGTTGTACTGCTTGCAAAAGAAAAATAGCGTATATATATAAACTGTCAACTTTTAGGACTGCCTACGTGGTCTGATTGACTGAGATATCTCACTGATGGAGGACTGTAAGTTCGAGCCCCGCTACCGAACATGGCTCTTTATGTGAGAACACTTGGTAGTTTGTGTCGGAGGTTAGGGGTTTAGTACTGGTCGTTCCCAGGAACAATGTTTAAGGAAACTACCCGCCATACTGTTGAAACGAGCGTAAAAACTTGATTCAGAAAATTAATCAACTTTTTTAACAGTCTTATTACTGTAGTACTTACTTAAATTCTATAAATCTGCCTTTAATTGTATCATTAATACAATTTAAACGAAATTCACATTCGGATAGAACCGTGCGGAAATGTTTGTATCTTAATTATCCCATGCTTACGTTATGCAGCTGCAACGTTTATTAAATAGGGGTTCCGTAAAATGCCATAGCATTTTAGATTTTACATTTTAAAATGTAGTACACTATATAGACCATACTTAGTTTCGGAAAATAGGTTTTTTTCCAGTAAAGTCTTTGTTTTGAGTTTAACGCCATTTTTTCAACAGTTTTTCAGTCATATAACGGCGGGCTGTTAACCTAACCAGTTTTCCTGGATTCTGTACCAGTACAAACCTGTTCTCCGCAAGTAACTGCCAACTTCCCCACATGAATCAGAGGTGGAGGACTAATGATATCAGACACAGTGTCGTTCATCAAATAGTCACGGAGAACATACGCCCCGTCCGAGGATCGAACTAGCGCCCCCGAGATCCGTAGACCAACGCTCTTACCTATTGAGCTAAGCGGGCGGGCTTCAGTAAAGTCTTTTTCCGCATATTTTGCAACCATTGTCAAATACATTACCAAAATATGCATAATCGACGATTCTTCTATTTTGCTTTTCTCCGTTTTATTATCACTCCCGACACTCCCTTTCTTCAAAAACTTATCTTTTTTAGCCTTCTGAACTGTCCGTATTTATCGCGCCTTATTTTAGAGAGCAGCTGAGTTTGAAAAAGGTGCATGAAGTGGCTATTGAAATGAACATCAAGAACCTCTAGTAATTTAAAAGATACTCACTTTTCAATGAAAATATTTTGGAATACTGCATGTTATGAAATGTGTAATATTTTTACGATTAGATTGAAATATTTAATTCATGTCTCATAACTGCTTGTTTATAGGTTTCCAGGTAGAATTATGACAAGCCATTTAAAATAAACACATGTAACGTTACATAACGATTACATGTCTTTTAACGACGCTGCAGTAGTCAAGTTCAAACGGTTTTACTACAAAAACGCTTCAATGAACTTTTTTTCTATTTTGGCACAGATATTAACAACATAATGAATTTTCACATACAAAAATTTGGCAAAAATTCCACGGGCCAATTTTTTTGCAAAATGGATCAGAATCGATTTTCTTCCTGAATTTTCTTAAACAACCAAATGATTGTTTTCGAACCTCCTTCGAAAATTCAGATAGAAAATACCTGTTCATGTTAATATTCACTAAGAAATTGCTTTATTCTGTCGTTTGATATATAATCTAATGCATTGACGCCAACAATACGTTTGTAGTATCGAGTTTTATACTATTTTAGTGCTACCATTAACGGACGTAAAAAGCGCGAAAACGGGTCATGTTTGCGACGTCATGGTAACGTCATACGCATGTTTATTGCTCTAAAAGATGATGATATCAATTGGAAATATCTTCAAGTTTATTTTGGTATATAAGACAATCAGCAAATCTTAAATTTTGACAAAGTACCATTCCCCCTTAAGAAAGTTTAAGCCGTAAGAAAAAATAATTGTTTACAAAAAAAATAAAATAAATAAACACACACATGGACAGTCGGTATGCCCACCCAATTTTGTCGTAACCATGTTAACAGTTCCCAAAAATAGAAAATGCAATATATATATAACATTTATATAAGAAATTACAAAAATTTAATTTATCAAAAACTTATTTTAAGAATTTATAAACACGCCGATGACGATAACGACACTCTGATCTTTTGTTGATAGCATAACAAAATATCGGCCAATATGATACAAGTGCGTAAATAAGGCGAAATAAACAGAAACATCACAAATAGTAAATGATGAATCACCAGAAATGTAATTTATTTAACTAATATAATGATACTTTCAGACTTTATAAAACAGTTTATCAAAGGCGGCTACCTTGACTTATATGTTCATAGTTTTTCTTATATATAGGGCGGTATTTTTTATAAAGATAGTCTTCTATGCTCCTATTGATAGAATATCAGACTCCTGTGATAAAGAACCTAGCCACTGTCTAATTACAATTATCTTAGCCAAGCATAATGCCACCGAGTGGCTGATTTTAATGTTTGACTTTTGAAGCCACTGCAGTTAAAGTTTGACCATCACGATATAACTTTATGTGTCGGATTAATTCGACTACAATTTCATTAAAGAAAAACAACTTGAATGTTACCTTTTTTAAGTTATAAGAATGTTTTGGTTTTGGAGCCTTTCAGGGAATCTTGTCCATAGCTGAACCTTTTACTGTGGAAAGTTAAGCTGCCTGCTGAACACATTTCAATTGTTGACTCATCAGTGAAAATAACATTAGAAAAGTCTTCCTCTGTCAATAGCATGTAGAGTCACCATCTTTTCCGGAACTTTTTGTTTTTGTCCGAGATCATTTGAGAGTATTCTGTCATATTGGCACTTCTTCCTAATTTTCCTCTGTAGAATTTAATCTTACTAACTGACAGGTCTAACCCGAAAACATTTAAAAGTTTCCTCTTTATTTCTGCCGCTGTCAAATTTGAATTTTTCTGTAGTGCAAAGATAATATATTGTAAGTGTATCTCTTCTATTTTCAGGTTCTTCAAGGGCGTAGCCTGCTGAAATCCTGTGGCTGTTGTACATGTATATTCCTGCAAACACACTTTTTAAATAATCAATTTTCTGATACCTCGACCGGTAATCACGTAACTGTAATTACATTTCAACACTTTACTGATGGAAGGCGAATCCAGTTCTTGGCGATGTAATTTCAGTATCGCCGTTTTGATATGCAGCGGAACTGCCGCCATTTTATCTATGACGTAAACAACATTGACGTGTGTGTTCGGGTTTAACGTCTTTTTCAACAATTTTTCAGTCATATAAACGACGGTGACTACTTGTAGCAGTGAGCACAATGCCCAACTTTATAGTGCTGCCTCACTGGAATATCACGCCGTAGACACGTGACATGATAACCCACCCAGTCACATTATACTGACACCGGGCTGACCAGTCCTAGCACTATCCCCTTAATGCTGAGCGCCAAACGAGGAAGCTGCTAGTACCATTTTTTACGTCTTTAATATGACGCGGCCGGGGATCGATCCCACGACCTCCCGCACTCGAAGCAGACGCTCTACCACTAGGCTACTGAGGCGGTTACAATATTGACGTAGATCCTGTCCCAATACAGTACTTTCCGGGTATACCGTTTACAAAAAACAAATCTTTTTAAATATTTAAATGATCAAAAAAAGTAAAGGACTTCGGACACTATCATATGCTTCTTGCCTACATTTTGAATGCAAAATTCTCCACAAGTATTTAAACAATACCCAAATCATTTCGAGTCAATGATAAACCAATGTGTTAGTTAACTTATTACAGCAGAAACTGGTTTTTACAAAATGTATCTGTTCCTTTAAAGATGTTTTTCTTATTTTATCTAGGCCAGGGTATATTTTCTTGAAAAAATAGAATGTTTAATTTCCGTAAAAATATAATCTCATCACTTAGGCATTGTACCTAATTTAAACAATATTTAAAAAATGGAATAAAAAAGTAAATATTGTCATATATGATGTCATTGCATGATACAACAACTTCTATTTTCAATGTTCTGTCATCAGTAATGAAATAATGTTCAAAAGATTATCATCAACAAATAGTCCTACCTGTGTAAAGGGAAGATAACTGTGAAACTAAATATTGGTTACTAAAGACAGTACTTGTTATCTCCCTTATCAATTTGCATATAAAGTGTCAGAATTGACCCTAAATTGACCTATGGTCTGTTTCACCTAGCAATCAAAGAAAACACTGATGTTCTTAAATATTTATTTAATTCTGTTTATATGAAATATAATGATTTATATAATGTTTTATGAAATTAGTACAAGTATGTTAATGAAAGTGATAAGTATGTGGTATTGCACTTAGTTGACAGTAAAAAATATGAATTATATAACAAGAGCTGTCCGAAAGACAGCCAAGCTCGACTATTTGAAATATTGTCCCAGAAGCAGGAAAATATTACCCAAAAAGGTTAAATATCAAAAGAGTTTAAAGTTCAAAAGGGGGAATAATTTGACCAAAATGCATATCAGTTATGGGACTTGCTGCTATCAACTAGTTTTATAACCCCGAAGGCACATGTGAAGTTTCAATTCAATATCTGCATTAGTTTTGGAGATAGAAACTCGCATGTAAAACTTTCACCAGAATTTTCAAAGTCCAAAAGGGGGCATAATTTGCCCAAAATACATGCCAGAGTTATGGGACTTGATCCAGTGAGGTTAGTAATTGATCTAGAAAAAGAAAAAATATGTTTCAAATCTATATGCCTTTTAGTAATAGCTGTATGTACTTGCATGCAAAACTTTAACCAGAATTTGCTAAGTCCAAAAGGGGGCATAATTTGGCCAAAATGAAGGTCAGAGTTATGGGACTTGCTGCTATCAACTAGTTTTATAACCCCGAAGACACATGTGAAGTTTCAAATCAATATATGCATTAGTTTTGGAGATAATAACTTGCATGTAAACTTCAACCAAAATTTTCTAAGTCTAAAAGGGGGCATAATTTGCTCAAAAAACATGTCAAAGTTATGGGACTTGACCCAGTGAGGTTGGTAATTGATCTAGAAAAAGAAAAAAATAAGTTTCAAAACTATATGCCTTTTAGAAATAGCTGTATGTACTTGCACGCAAAACTTTAACCAGAATTTTCTAAGTCCAAAAGGGGGCATAATTTGGCCAAAATGGAAGGTCAGAGTTATGGGACTTGCTGCTATCAACTAGTTTTATAACCCCGAAGACACATGTGAAGTTTCAAATCAATATCTGCATTAGTTTTGGAGATCCAAAAGGGGACCATAATTTGCTCAAAATACATGTCAGAGTTATGGGACTTGACCCAGAGAGGTTGGTAATTGACCTAGAAAAAGAAAAAATAAGTTTCAAAACTATATGCCTTTAATTGATGGCTGTATGTACTTGCATGCAAAAACTTAACCAAGGTGTGACGCCGACGCCGACGCCAGGGTGAGTAGAATAGCTAGACTATTCTTCGAATAGTCGAGCTAAAAATGGACATGTTCATGAGATAAAGAACATAGCTACAATTCATTAAAAACATAAGATCATCAAAAATAAGCCAACTAATTTCTAGGAAAAGGCAACTTCATAGTAACAGAGAAAATCAAAAATTACTGGAAAAGAGGTCAAATGTTGCCTTATAGTACTACTTCTTAATGTTTGAATAATGCCAGCTCAAATCAAAATATAACATTTTTGGAAACTTTTATGAAAGTTTTATGAAGGCTGCTAAAGACCAGTAGCCTGTAATTTGATATAAAATCTGAAATACAAAACGTTTGACTAGTACAGTGGTGACATCACTTTAGTGTTTCTAAAGTAACCATGCCACTATCAAAATTGACAGGGAACTTAAAGAAATTAACCTGCAAAGTTTTGTGAAGACTAATCAATAATATATTGTCCAGACAAACAAATCAGGACAGGCACAGGCACACCATTTGGACAACTAAGTCTTTATTTCCGTAAACTGGCACAACAAAAAGTAATGACAATATAAAATACTGAAAACATACTCATGACAAGTATAAAAGGGCCAACATTTCTGAGTCATAGAACTTTCTGATCTTATGATGCTTAATGAGGTAACATGTTACACAAAATATTGCTATGGTAAGAAAAGGTCAATAATTATGAAACAAAGCCAAATGCAGTTATGGAACTAGTGCATTTAATGTCAAATTATTACAGATTGTAATTGTAAGAAGTTTGATACATTTTTCATTAACAAAGTGGAGGGTGTTTTAGGTATCTTTATGACAAAATATGTCTCCCACCTATGTATACCTTTAGCTATAGCATGGCAGCTATTTTGTGCAGCAAAATGGAAAGTGTCGGTGATATGCGAAATATACTTGGTACTGATCACTCCTGTGAAGTTTCATCAAAATCTGTTAAGTAGTTTTGACCTGTAAAAGCCGACAATATTTTTCTATTTTTAGCTCTGGCTGCAATTTAGTACATCGAAACGAAACATGCAAGCGATATGCACAACACTATGCTTGGTACTGATCAGTCCTGTGAAGTTTCATCAAAATCTGGCCAGCAGCCTGTCCTCTTAAAGCCAGATAGGCTTAATGCGGACAGACGAGAAGGCATAAACAATACCTCTCCCCACCTTTAGATGAGACATAATTCCGAGATAAAACCTTACATACAACACTTTACAAAATAGGGATGCTATAAAATGGATGTGCAGTACCTCTACCTATTCTTCAGTGAAACTAAAAAGAACAAAACACAAGTAATATGGAGGAGTTATGGGCCATCACACGTACGATAAACAAATGTTTTAAGACTGAAGAAAATGCATTGACAAGTTCAAAAATTTACATTAGTGTTTTAGTTCAATATAAACTTTGTCATACTAAAATGATATTGCAATTATAATGACCAATCACTTTTTAAATTTATGAAGGAGAAAAACAATTTATGCCAACTTTAAACTTACAATTTTTAAAGTGAAAATTATCAAACGTTTTACAGTGGTATTGCATGAAATTAAATTTTGTCACCATACAAATAATTAATGATTTTAATAATACTGATCACTATGATCTTAAGTTTGATTTGTGAACATACTGTGCTATAAACTGAGACAAAACAGTACTGATACACTGCAAGACACAGTATTTTGAAAATTATAACAGTGTAATGTTTACATATTCTCAAAGTTTCTGAATCACATTTACATGCACGGCTGGACAGGACTTGTTGCTCTCTACATGTGTGTCCTACAATAACAGCAAATATGTAACAAAATTGATTCAGAAGGCTCCTCTATACTAAACTGTGCACGCTGCAGACACTGATCTTGAACAACAGCTGAACGGTGGCACTGAAGATTTCATAGGTACATATCTGAAGAAAGAAATGCATAATGTAGTAAATCTGTATTCGAGGTGTCTGCAGCTCTTTAATATTCAAAATATGTATATTTCTGAATATAAGGTAGAATAAAAGTGTTACTGGATTAATAAAACTTCAACATATCTTATGCATAAGACCCATTTTAGTAGAATATATCAAGAGGCCAACAGTTACCCTAAGTCACTCACTTGACCTTACTATTAGACCTAAAATATATGTATGACACACTTTGTATTTTGGAATATTATGATGGCAGGCTATATTTTATTCTGTATCTTAAATACTTTGAAAATAACACACCTTATACTTGACATTTCATAATTTATATCTTACATTCACCTTTTTAAGCTTATAACAATAGAATTGTGTTAACCTATTTAATTAATTTCAGGAGAAAAATGTAAGATATTTGGAAAGTTACATTCATAAGTCTGTAATTATATGGTACTGTATAATTTCTTTTTGTAAGTGTAAAGTTTATATATCATACTTGACCCTTGGTCTCGTGTGAAACAACTTTATACAAGCCTCTTGAAGTGATATATACCAAATCAATAACTGAATTACATTGTAACTCTTTGAATATTGTAAACAGTTACCTGAAGGTATCAATATCTGTGTTTAATTAAGTCATACAGATCAACACCGGCATTCTCATCATATGAATCCACAGGACATTTTACACTGAAATAAAGAAACAACTTCCTATAAATTTTGTACTTCTATTACTGAAAAATACAGAATTTACATTAAATTAGGACTCTAATCCATTGAAAACTTCAAGTGACAGATATAAAGAAAACATTGCATTAAAAAGATATTTAAACAAAATGGTTATTGCTATAGTGTGTTTAAAAGCTTTGAAACATGGTTAGTGGCTGACAATAGTAGTTCTTTTATCTCTGTGTCATATGAAAGGCTAAGAGTTAAGAAGTCTGAATAGATATCTTTACCTAAGTCAAAATTTCTTGATTCAAAATGGTTGGGTGTACCGTCCTTCATGATACTTCATAAATTCATTTTAATTACATTTACAATGTGTGTCTGTTAAATGTTAAGGGGAATGTAACTTTAATAACTGGCATTATATTACCCTTGACATCTTAAACTTGTTAAAGAGCATCATTTGTACATCATTGTACCATCAGACCATATTTCACTTCTGTCAACCTGACTAGACATGTTGGACACCCTGAAATATATAAATGATAAAATCTGTGAAAAGACTCATCATGCAAAAATCATAATACCATCTTTATAAAATCACCTTAACACCTTGATGTTAAAAAATATTATTATTTCAAATTATTATTGTCCATTAAAGTATAATGTATCCCATCCATAATTATTACATGACTCCTTATATAATTTACCATTTCATAGTTTGGAATGGCTTCCAGTCTAAATCCAGAAGTTGAAGAAAAACAAATTATGAAAGTTTATTTATGGTGTCATTTAAAAGAATGACCTGTCTGTTAACTGTCAACTGTTTGCTCTTTTTAATATTGATAGGCAAACCATTCAATAATTGCATTTTATTAAATGCTGTCTAATATCAACTGTCAATAGTTTACAAGTGTTAATTAGATGTCACTGACTTGTTTACTCTCAACATCATAAAGAGAGATAAAACTACATGTAAATTGTAAAACATTGTATGTGATACCCTTCCATCCTGTATAAATTGCCTTTAAAAAGAAATTACATAGAAGTATTATCCCAATGTTTTGACTGCCCCTGCTCTATCTAACTTTTCAAGCTTCTGCAGCCGCTTGAATATGTCATCATTCTGTTCACTTGTACTTCTGTCTGAAATGAGGTAATTATAGTATTTCATTAACTTATAATGAATATATTATGTTATTCTTTTCCTACAATTTGCAACAGTTTATTTTGAAAATTCATTTGATCTCAATTACATTCTGTTCTGACTACAGCTAAAATACATAGAACAGACTATAAGCTATTATAAGGTCAAAGGTCACTCTAAAAGGAAAAATCGGTAAACTTAGGCCCAGTTAATCACAGATGCTTTAAATAAGCTGTCATTTCACACAATAATTTGCTATAGGATTATGTATCTACAAACAAAAAACAAGAAAACACAAATTAATAGAAAGAACATTTTTGGGCAATTTAAAAGGCGACAATGAAAGTGAAAGTAGAAAGTCAATATTTTCTTATTGGGTTTTCTTTCAAAATTTCCATTTAAAGCGTAACAGTTTACTTTCATACTGTATTGAATAATCCATAAACATTATACTTACCGTTTAAATGCATGGAAAATCCTCATAGTACCCGTAAACTTATAATTTGTTGATAACCTCTCAGTTTTCGGCCGTTTTCACATGAAAATACGAAACCGGTGTTGACATAAATGTTCTACTTCCGGCGGTATTCGATTGCGTAAATCGGCTCTAGTACTATGTCTACATCACTTTACGGAAGTTTTAAATATATGAATTCCAGTCGAAAAAAGTGACAAAATCAGTTTATTTGAGGTAAAATTAACATTTTAAGATTAAAATCCTATAAATAAATAAACAAATAGGGCGATATTTTTGCAAACAACCTGTACTTGATTGATCTATACACTGTTCGTAATGTAAAGTTATTGGGGCATTACATGTATGTATAGATATACATGTATAAGTGACCGGTCAGTTTTATTACAGTGGTTCAGTTAGTTAAATATTTAAGTATATGTTCATGTCTGTATAGCTATGTTATAAGTGATAGCAGGTATTTGTGTGCTGTATAACATTAATACTAAAAAAGGCAGTCATCTTATCAAGCCGTAGGGTGGGTTCTTGCTTGGGATAAGTGCCAGAGTGGCACAGAACATATTTTAGCCGCGCCATGAGAAAACCAAAATAGTGCAATTGCGACCAGCATGGATCTGCGCAGTCTAGTCACGGATCTATGCTGTTCGCTAACGGTTTGTCTAATTCCAATAGGCTTTGAAACCGAACAGCATGGATTCTGACCAGACTGTGCAGATGCGCAGGCTGGTCTTGATCCATGCTGGTCGCAAAACACTATGTTGGTTTTCTCATGGCACGGCTTACTCGGCTTAAACATGTAATAACAATTTATCCGAAATGAGAATTCTTTGTGGGGCTTGCCTAAGGAAGCTGTATCGCAAAAAAACGTTAAATCGGGATAAGTCTGACAACAACCCATTTAAAGATAATGTGGCCTAATCAGGGTTGAAGATGTGTGCAAAACACATTCGAAATGTGTCATTTGTAGGGCTAAAGTAGACAGCAGGTCGATGCATAAAAATTCCGTCTTAAACTCGACTGGACCTTTTAGTTCGTTTTAGCATCTGACCGTATTTGTATGTGTCATCTACATGGAAAGCGACTTGACATATTACTTTCGTGGAATCACACTGAATGTGAAATCGTCACTGTCATGACCTGCTCTGGACCTATGCATCACAGGCATATCAATACCAAGTTATTTCTGTTGGATGGACTATAGTCAGGATCAGATTATCTGCTGTGCACATACTGACTCTTTTTAGGTGTTTAGACCTAGTCCGCCGCAAAGAACAATATTCAATTCAGTTTTCACAGAAGGAAGAACATGAAGTAATGAATGTGTGTGACATATAGTTTGTGTCTTAAAGAAATAAATATAAACGCACAGAAGAAGATGAAAAAAATAAAGAAATGAAATATATATAAAAAATACAAAAAAAAATAATAAAACCAAATGGAAAACAAAAAACATCTTCATCGCTAACGGAGTGCGCGTCGCGAGGAGGGCATGCAGAAGATTACCTGGTGTGTTGCTAGTATTTTACAGCACACGTTTGTCAATCTACTGCAACAAACAACCAGGATAAGCCAATGAAAATTCAACCCAACGAATAATATTCACAGTATTTGCTTCTCTCACTACTATAAATGTATAACATGCCTATGTGTACCCTTTCAAACATTTGTATATTATCTGAGTTACAAACAGCGCCATTTATCAGTGTCTCAAACAGACTATTTTTCTCGATTGGGTATGCTTCCAAAGTGTGTTTCGGTAAAGGGGAGATCCTTTGTATAAAAGGTTTGTTATACAATAAGTTTGATAAAATGTAGCATTAAAGGAATCAGAACACAATGACAAAACTTTTTGCTGGACACTCGTAAATCTTTGCGAAATATATTTTCAAAGGTACCCGAATATCGTTATCAGTGTTCTTTCAAGTCATTGGTCAGTCAACATTCTAAAGAGTTTGGTCGTTTAATCAATCCAATTTTGTTTATAACCCTTAAAATTAATGGTTGAAAGCATAATGTTTATTGTTATAATAGTAAAAACCGCTTCAGTAGCAGTGGTAGGGAGCTCATTTTGAGTGTGGGAGGTCGTTGGCTCGATCCCTTGCCGTGTCGTACCGGAGACGTAAAAACGGTACAAATACCCTGCTCGTCTGGCGGTTAGCATTTAGAGGATAGATTTTGGATTGGTCAGTCGTTCGGAGTCAGTATATTGACTTAAAGCTGTTTATATTTATAAACATTATTTAAACTGATTATGAACAGGTTTGTGATGTGCCGACTGTGGATTATGTACGCTTGTCTGTATTGCGATTTCTCGTTATTGATGATAGGTTCTGATCGCTCAATCTCTCAATATCTATAACAGTTTAACCTAGTACAAAGATATTTTAATCTCGGTGGATTTCACATCTGGAAAAGCTGACTGTAATCAATTTTATTATATCCCAGTATCTATATACCATATATATTCATCGTATCCTTGTGATCCGGTAAACTTTAAAACAATTAATATATGGTTTCTCTGTTGCCATTTATTTAACAAAGACTGCAATATCACTGTTGAGTCATGATTAGAAAGATTAACACCATAAAGGCTAATATTTGCACTGCTAGGCGTTTTTACGAAAATGGTCTGGTATCTTGTGGTTGTGATTGATTGGTTGTTATAAATTCTTTCTTCTCTCTCTCTCTCTCTCTCTCTCTCTCTCTCTCTCTCTCTCTCTCTGTGTATATATACAAAACATGACAAAAATGTTGTTTTATGAAAAGGATAGGGTCTAACACACAAAGAAAAAAGTCTAAATAGTTTAACGTGGAAGAAATTGGGTGCAAAATAATGATAATACACTGAACAAAATACATAATATATTTTCTGATTAGCAGAAGGTATAAGAAGTGAATAAAACAAACAAGTTGGTATTGTATAACAGAATAGTATAGAATTATTTAAAGTGACTGAAGAACTTGTTGTTGCAAAGAAGTTTTGCGAAAGATGCTGTTGCAATATCATATTTTCTCATAAGTTATTGCAAGTTCGTGATTTTTATGCTCCAAAACAAACCATTGTGTATTTTGATAATGACAATCTTTAAAACTAATTGATTTATAGAGCAAAATATGTCAATTTTTGAAAATCAATTAGTAG
This sequence comes from Mercenaria mercenaria, assembly GCF_021730395.1. Lineage (NCBI taxonomy): Eukaryota > Metazoa > Mollusca > Bivalvia > Venerida > Veneridae > Mercenaria > Mercenaria mercenaria. The sequence goes on along the minus strand of NW_026461001.1, from coordinate 17,326 downwards.
GAGTTTGCAATAAGATTAACATTATTGTTGAAGAGCACAAAATGCAACATCAAAGTGTTATCACTTTCTAAAGCTGCAATATTGCGATCATTTTTTAAGATTTGATCAACATAGTATTTGAACAAAACATCTCCTATTGACTGACTTTTAACATATAGGTCTAACGCACAGATCACCCAAGACTTGTAACATCACAGAGAAATGTGGCTATAACAACTCTATGTTCGGTAGTAAAAGTATTTGGAATAGGACTGGGTTTCTTAATATTTGACCAGTGTAGATGAATAATATGTATTTCTTCCCTTACTAATAAATTTTGCGGCGCCATAATAAAATCATTTATTATGTTTGTGCGGCGCCATGATAAAATCATTCATTATGTTTGTGCTTTAAACCCTGCCACAAAATACTAAAATGGTGACTTGAGCAAAACATTTGAAATTTGCTGCTTCTTATAAGGAATGTTAATTTTATAATAAAACGACTGTTCTGTTCTTTCAATGAATGTGCCATTCTAACTGTCCAAATTCACATGTAGCGGCTGTCTAGCCAATTCACCATAAATAATATCATTATGGTTCATATGTTCCACCTACATAGAAAATAGAAACCATTTCCATCTCAAATCTTATTTACATACTTGCTATATTTCTCTGAACAGAAAGATGTTTATTTGTTTGTTGTAAGTTTAACGGTATTTGTCAACAGTATTTCAGTTTTTTTTTCAGCAGGCAGTTAACCCTACCAGTTTTTGGTACCATTTCAAACCTGTTTTTTCCACAAGTAACTACATGAATCAGAAGTGGATGCCAAATGAGTTGAGACACAATGTCTTGATCAAATCGTCGCAGAGAAAATACGACTCGTTCGGGGAGCAAACTCATGACGCCGCGATCTGTAGATCTACACTCTCCCTATTAAACCAATAGGACGGGCCAAAATTCAAAAGAAGAATTTAAAAACTACATAAAAAATGGCTTACTGAATATGAAGTGGTCTATCTGGGCGGATAACATAGAGTCTAAGTCTAAGCATATGAAAACACTTAACCGTATATCACGCTCATCACTGTTGCTTTGACAGAAGAAAACAAAACAGAAAAAGGTCGAAGTTATTACACTGACAAGTTGTAATTAGTAACAAAAGAACAGTTCGGATTCTGTCGAAACTGGAGGCGGTTCTTCAAGACTATTTTCAGCATTTTCTTGCTCATCCCCGGTTTTTGTCTTTTTCGTAGGTACGGTATTATTCGATGCTGTTTTCTGGTCCGACGAGTTTTCGCTGAAATCTTCAGGAATATCAATTTCCTTCTGCCCTGTTTTCACTGCGCCGTAAGTAGTGTCATATATTTCTTTTAGTTCATTAAATGCTTTTGTATTCATTTTACAATCATATATCCCTTTGTCGATAGTGAATGACATATCAATCATCCCGAGAATCCTTGCGTACATTTCACAACTTGTTCTTGGCGTCATTCTTTGTAAATTCCTACTGTTACGGTCATTACTCCTGACATGTAAGATGATAAGAATTGTTTTGCCGTATCGCTTTTCTGCAATTAAATAGAATTGAAACATCAAGTGTTTGTTTTGTTAAACATAAATAATGTACAATGTCTGTCACTTATTAATCTTTGAATAAGGCTATTAAATAATTAAGCTATTATCTCGGATTCAGGATTTACAAGGAGTTTGTTTATGTCTTAACAATCAATGAACAGCATGCGTTGATAAACTTCATGTGTGAACAAAAACATACCGACGACATATTCAGACAATGCTGCCGATTAACATGACTGACGTAACTTGAGATTTCTTTTCGCAAAAGAAAATATACTATTTAATAATTGTCCCCATTGATAAGTTTTCTCGAGCGTCGGGAATGTCCAATTTTATGTAACATTAGCGTACACGCTTCCAAAAACTGGATATTTAAAGAAATATTGCAAAATTTTTAACTACGCATATTGAAAAATTTCTGATGAATAAGCGTTTAAATTCAGTTTAAAAATGAAATTAGCAGACAGAAATGCTGCAGCAAATTTGAATCAAATAGAGACATTGTCATAAGATAACCAACACTTATTTTCCGTAAGTTTTGCTCTTTTATGTTTGTTTATTTTGTTTTAAACAGTTCTCCAACTGCGGGCAATTAACCTAACCAATGTTCTTGGATCATGAACCACTGCTACACTGTTCCCCGTAGGAGCAAATAACTGCCAACTCTAAGCATACATCAAAGGTGGAGGATGAATAAACATGAGACATAATGTATTTTAACAAATCGATACGGAGTATATACAGAATCAAATTGGCGTAGATCTACGGTTTCCCTAACGACTTATTATATAAGCGAGTGGGCTAAACTCTAGTTTGTGTATGCATCATGAGCACTTACCGCTGATAGCACTTAAACTTCTATCAATGTCCGTGTCAATGCGTGAAATGTTATTACAAACTAGTATTAAAACCGCATCTGGATCTAACTTCTCAACATCACTTTCTTGCGTCTCACTAATTTCAATGCTATACTTCCTCGTTTTTTGTTGAAACTCACTCACAAACCTTTTGGCTGCCGGTGAGCCTGAAGGGTTGATTATGTAGGCAGTATATGTAGGACATTCTTCTGTAAAAGAAACATGACAACTGATTATTAATTTGACTTGATATTGCGACAATTTTCCTAAACATCATTCATCAAGACAAGCACTATCATTTACAATGCATTGCCTATTCTAGTGACCCTATATATTATTTAACACATACAAGATGTCTGCCGAAGTCTTGACTTTGAATGTTGTAATTTTTATTTTTACTTTTTTCTACAATTGTTTATAGATGAAAAGTCCTTCCTGTAACTTTAATGAAAGTTTTGTTTCTTGCAGGTTGGCAAGGCTACGTCGTTTAACCATTTTACACTACGGAATTTTATAAAACTATAGCATTCCAAGTATTTACTTTAAAACGGAAAATTTCAATATAGTTTGGTTAATATCACCGTTATATTCTAGAATTAATTTCTCTTCAAGTCTGCCTTCAGATAAAGAAAAGTGCTTACAACCTTACATCTCACGATAATTTTTAACAAATAATTCGGGGAAAATATAAGGCGTGTATGGAATATCTAGCATCCTTCAATAACGACATCAAAATTTCTGAATTATGGTAAAGCAAAGCATACAAAGCTCTTTCAAATAAATTATATGATTTATTTCTGTTATGAACAATGAATTTTATTTACGCTATTGGAAACTTAAATAGATTGTCATTAGAAGCTCTAAAGAAAAGGCCCGGAAGAAAGCAATCAATGCATGTCACTGAAAAAGGAGAATCACCAAAGCCGGTTCACTGACGACGAGAATAATTTTAGTAAACTTTTTCTGTCTTTATACATCTCAGGAGCATAAACTAATATTTTTTTTTTATTTCACGATTAATACTTGTCTGACTGAAATATACATGAGGCTATTATTTCTTCTTAGACATCAACAATTGGCTAAAAATAACTTCCACATGATCAACCATCATCACGTGGTATAGTAACTCCATATAAACCCAAGTGTAACCCCCCGTTAATTAGTTTTATTTCCGATGTCCGTAAAACATCATCAATTGTGCAATTCACTTGCACCGTTGTTGAAACGTGTCTGCGTTTTTTAATTTCCGATATTTCTTTCGGAGTTTTTCTTTTCTAGTTTTGTGGTTTATTTGGACTAATTTTACGTATAAATGAATAAATTTTATTCTTTTTGGAGTATGGCTAACGCGGCCTTGACTCGTGAAAATTTTTCCGAGGATAGAGAAGCAGAATCAGGCGATGATATGATGAAGGACACAGGCTCGGTGGCCAGTACCGGCATTAGTGGGGCTGGGACCGGATCCAAGAAATCCAAACCAAGAAATCCATGAGCTAGTCAGGCGGATTTCGAAAAACTTAAAAAAGACTTAAGTTTGGAAAACGTTTTTCTTCCATTGATTCGCAGTTTGATAGATTGTTTAGTGTGTTGGATACTGCTGGTTTGGTCAGGCAGAGACCTGACACTCACACAACAGGTTCGTCTCGGGACCATGATACTGTTCTGGATACTGCTGGTTTAGCCAGGCAGAGATCTGACATGCTTACTACAGGGTCGTCTCGGGACCATGATACTGTGGTACATGTACGTATACCTCTTTCAAGTTTGCCCAATGACATAAATGTGCAGAATTGGAGATGATAATACTCTGTCTTTAATGCTTAGACAGATGGAATATCGTGAATTACTCGGTTACAAGGAGTCATCATCAAGATCAGTTGACAGTGATGACACGGACAGTACTGATAGATTCAAGAAATATTCTACCAAGACTCGGAATATGTTGTCTGAGCTGTTTGGTGTATAAGCGTGTACAAAATCTCATAAGAATAGTACAGGTATTACTTTAGATAGTACTCAGGAAGACGTGTTAAAGATGCTTGGCGTTCCGATAACTCTATGAAAATCTTAGCTTTCAGAGAATGACTTTCCTATTACTGAAACTGCTGAGGATTTTTTGTGTGTGTACCAAGTATTGATTGCATATGTCACAAATTTGCTTATTAAAAAGTTTGGTTCTAAACCTGCGGTATAACCGCAATCTTTCCACAGTCAGCCTTTTCGTGAATTAGAAAAGTTAGCTTTTCGGGGACAACACGCAGCTCGTATGGGTATTATTATCAACCTCTACATGCAGCAAACTTTGGGGAATCTTTTATCTGTTCTTACGGAGAAAGATCCAAATGTAGACAGTGCCATTCAGTGTGTTCGTGATATTTTTGCCATGGAAACCAAATCTTTAGATCAGATGGGTAGGTCGGGTGCTTTTCATCATCTGATAAGAAGGAAAACATCCATGTCTGATTCTAGTTTAAATGAATAAAAGGACTTGAAAAAAATCAAATTTGGAATCTTCCTTTATAACATAAAGGCATTTTTGGTTCAGGTTTGGACCAAAGGTTAAAAACGGGAGCGATGGTCTAGTGGTTAAGGTGTCGGCCGCTCAATTCAGGGGTCACGACCATGACTTCTCATATGACACCAGTACTGCTATTTCCAGGAATCGGACTCGAGAGTGGTTCCAAAAAGCTTGAAGCTTCCATCGCAACCGAGCTAAAACAAATCAGTATAAACTAAAATTTAAAAAAAGAGTTGAAATTAACAAGCAAATTTAAGATCTTTTTACCAGAAGTTGGCAGGAATATAAAACGGAAGTCTGCCAACAGTTCTAGTTATCCTCCCAAAAGGCCAAGATTTCAGGATGACAGACCTCTATCTTACATGCCTTATAGTCAGCCTTATGGAACGTTAGCCAGACAGCGGAATCCATAGGGTCATCAGACTAGTTCGTATCCTAGATTTCCTAGGTCTACGTCTACAAAGACAGTAACGGTAGGTAACAATTTTCGAAACAAATCTACTACAAAATGAACTTTAATGTCAAATCCGGAGATATTGGTAGGAGGGCGACTCAGATTTTATCACAAAAAATGGGAGAAGATAACCAACGACAAATGTGTTCTTTCTCTTATCCGAGAAGGTTACATACTGGAATTTGAGGAAATTCCACCTTTCAGTGGCATAAAAGAAACAAAACTACAGAATCCAGGAATACTGGTTAGGTTAACTGCCCGCCGTTACATGACTGAAATACTGTTGCAAAAACGGCGTTAAACCCAAACAAACAAACAAAAACTGTTCTAGCAGTTCAAAACATTCTGTCAAAGCAATTAGCAACAGCCAGGGAATACTTGCACCTTCTAGGTCTGTTAGCGTCTTGCGTCTTACAGAGAAATAATTCAGAATGAAATATATTCAGTTGTATCTGCTTCACGTTTGGAGAACAAGTTCAAGAGATCTGAACTTCCTAATTGCCTTAAGAACACCACTAGTGTCACATCTGAGATGGTGGTTACACCCAGCAAACATTTTTCAGGGAAGATCTTTTCAGTTACCTCTGACGAATATTACTCTTCAGATAGACGCTTCCATGACCGCACGGGGTGCTTCTTTAGAGAATTAGATAATTTAGGGAATTTGGCCATCTGTAGTGAAAAACATCTTACGTAAATTGACTGGAAATGGAGGCGGTGCACAGAACACTTCTACATTTCCTATCTGAGTTACGGTTCCAAGATGTCTTTATCCGGCCAGACAATATGTCAGTAGTTCAATACATAAACAAACAAGGTAGAACTCATTCCCCACAGTTGTGTATCCAAACATGGAACATTTGGCGACTTGCTCTGAAAAACATAATCTTTCTGAAGGCAGCAGACATTATAGGCAAACCTAATGTCTTAGCAGATCAGTTATCCAGAAATATCATAAGACCAACCGAATGGACTCTGAATAAATGTGTTGTCAATCAGATTTTTCTGACATGGGGGTTTCCAATGATAGATCTGTTTGCGTCATTCCTGAACAAACAAGCTCAGATCTTTTGCACTGGATTCCTCATCCAGAAGCCCTAGCATTAGATGCTCTGACAATATCTTGGGACAGAATGTTTGCATATATCTTTTCCCAAATATGTCTAATGACAACACATGAATCAGTTTCAGTGTACTATCATTCTGATAGCACCACTATTGCCACGACGCCACTGGTACCCGCAGTTATTACAACTGTCAGTAGTTGAACCAATAATGTTACCAGTGACTCAAGATCTGTTGAGTCAACCACGATCAAACATTTGTCACCCAAAACCAGAAGTATTCAATCTCACTACATTGTTCCTATCGACCAATATCTCACAGCAGAAGGCTTTTCTAAAAGGGCTAGAAAGTTGCTCAAGTCTAGGTGGAGAACAGGCACCCAAGTTGATTACAATTCCAAATATAAGAAATTCTGAAGTTAGTGTAGTCGAAAAAAATGTTGATACGTTTAAAACATCTACAACTCGATGTGCAGATTTTTTAGCAGATTTGTTTCATGAAGGTTTACAGTATCGACCTATATCAGAGTATAGGTCTATGCTTTTAGCTGTTCTTCCTCCAGTAACTGTTGATAATAAACCGGTTGGAAAACACCCACATATTTTGAAAGGAGTCTTTAATGAACGACCTCCTCAAATTAGATTAATACCAGAATGGGATTTACAGTTAGATCTTAAATCCCTGCAGAAATGTCCTTATGAACCTATGTCTAAAACTAGTCTGAAATTTGTCACTTACAAGACTGTTTTTCTTACAATCATCACAACGTTCCGTAGGGTCGGAAACTTACAAGCATTAAGATTGGGCGAAGGTGCTGTATCAGTCCAGGCTAAAGGCATTACATTTCTTAGGGTTTGAGCAAACAAGATCGTCCAAATCATTTGTCACCAAAGATTTTTGTTCCTACCTTCCCAAAGAATAAACTGTTAGATCCTAAAAGAGCTATATCTTTATATTTGAGGAAGACAGAACCTTTAAGAAACAAAAATGGGAAAGATGAGACAGGATTGTTTATTAGTGTAAACAGGCCTCAGCAGAAAGATTCTAAACAAACAAGTAGTAAGTTGATTCTTAAAACTATTCAAATGGCCTATGAGGACAAAATAAAAAGGTCAAAGCTTATTCTACTAGATCTCTAGGACAATCATGGGCACTTGTTAATGGTGCTTCTATGACTTCTTTTTTAGATGCCGCAGGCTTGACAATAGAGAATACTTTCGTTAAAGTTTACTACAGAAATGTTGATACAGCTGTACTTGAACAAAGTTAAATTACATTTTAAATATGATAACATATAGACAAGGAGTCTAGATTATAATGTTTTAAAGATATTTAAACAGAAGTTTTGATTTCCAAAGGAGTCCTGTTGGTATGATTCTATGAATTTGATGTAAAGATATTTACAGTAATCTGAGATATATTTGATATATGATAGTACTTCAAGTATAGACGTTATATTCAGTGTTAGAGAACACTTGTGTACATAATCATGATAATATTGTAAAATATTATGATAGAACTTTTTAACAAATCTTCCAAGAAGAAGTACATTTGTTGGTTCTACATGTAGATAGAAGGGAAAATCATCCACAACCATAACGTAAGTACTGCTTTGAAAACTATCCTTATGTATATTACAGACAGGCAAGTATAAATCGTGAAATAAAATTATGCAATTTTGATAAGAATTTGAATTTTATGAACGGATTTATACTTGCCTGACTAATTACCTCTCACACCTCCATTTGAATTTTCGGTGTTATAGTTACGTGGAAATAAAACTATTAACGGGAATTACGCGTGGGTTTATATGGAATTACTATACCACGTGATGATGGTTGATCACGTGGAAGTTATTTTTAGCGGATTGATATAAAGGCCTCTATATAAGGGGAAATAATATACTTATGTATATTTCAGTCAGGCAAGTATAAGTCCGTTAATAAATTTAAAATTCAAATTCTTATCAAAATTTCATAACTTGAAAAAGGATTAAAGGATCATGTGGAAATTTCACATATCTAGTTATATACCTTTGACTGTTTCCGTTCCAATTATTGCATTTTTTTTGCTCTTCAAGAACTGTTCCGTATTAATATTGCAATATAATTGTTTTCTTTTAAAATTACGTATTATTCGAACAAACACAGATATACTTTTGAAACTTAGATCATGTGTATGTCCCTACATTCGAAAAAATGTGTCAATGTTTGCCCTCCAAAAATGATTCGGCCCCAATTGTTTTGATGATGGAATCCACTGAAAGTCTATGTAATAGAATTCAGCTAAAGCCGGTGCAAAGGGCGTGAGGGGTGTTGCAATTTCCATTACCATACTGTATCAAACCGAGTCCGCTATTTTTTTTGGTTTAGTTTCGCATTTCAAGCTTCTTCATTTAGATTCTATTTTATCTTTAAACAAATTTAATGTCTCTGGAACCAATACCAACGTTATACTGAAACTTAAAGCATGCTTTCAGGGCCACGGAAGAAGTTTGTATACATACACCAAAAGCATCCAGTTGTTTTGTTTAGTCTTCATTGATTATCTATTGACCACTTATACCGATATTGTTTTGAAACTTTGAACTTCCAGTTTGTTGTTGTGTATGGGGGAGGAAGGAATTTTTCTTGCACTATATTTCTTTTGCTTTCAAAGTCATAGTTTTTAAATAAGCAGATCTTGTACACCAGAATATTGTTTTAAAATAAATAAGTAAATTAAAGATTCTTTTTTCAAGGGGTGATACATGTACTTATTTTGTTAAAAATTAATAAGCACGACTACAATGTATATTCCGTATTAAGTGATTAACTCATGTACATGACAAACTAAATGCAACACGTCTTTTGTCTTAAACTTCTTTAATTAAAGTTTTGAATAAGAAGCAGTTTGACCAAAAGCACAAATCTGTATAATTCTTCAGTAAAGTAAAATAATTCAAATTTGCTATTCATTTGTATACAGTACATAAATCATATGATTGATCACTTAATTCTAAATTAGTCACCATGAGCAAAGTTTGCCAAACAAATGGATCTAGATGCTATTGAGTTTTGAATTGGAGAAAAGAACGATAATTCAAACATAATTACAATATTTTTCTCACGATAAAGACCAAAATTTGATTTATAGGACTATGCGATTTTCATTAAATCTAAGGATAATTTAATCTTAGATTTATTATGATTTACTGATGTTTTTTTTTCTAAGCAACATCAAATCCTATTTTAGAATTAGCTAACAAATTATAATTATAAACGTTAAATGTTATCTGAATATTATCCTTCCTCTACACTCCTTCTCTCATTGCGTGCAATTCGCAAACATTCCCGTCAGTAAGAGTTGAAAGATTTTTTTTTTCAACCTAAACGGACTCTTTCTAAATAACTATAGACTGACTTATCAGATTAGCTTTTACTAACAAGTATAACTTTAACTGACTATGTTTTTTCTTATTCCCTTAAAAATTACGAAAATAGTGCTTCAATAGTTACTCGTTAATTATATATATTTCCAAACATGCTATCAGTTTCCACTATAAATGAACCTTCCCCGATAGAGTAGTTGAAGAGAACTGGATATGGCAAAGAAGTAGATGCTGGAGACTAAATGTCAGATTAATCGAAGACATTACACCCGATGACTCACATAACTGTAACACATACGTATTATATCAGTTTAAAGTTTTTGGTTTTAGACCGTTGTGAAATTGGCTTATTTTGTTCACACACAAAATGCAGATCTTTTTTTATATTCCTAAGTGCACGGATTTCGATTAACATTTTTTTCAGACTATTACCTTTTTTTTCTTCACAGTAGCTTAAAAGTTGGTCAGATGGACTGGTATATGTAGGTTGCATTGATGTCCCTGCTGTCGCCGCGTTTTCGCCAGGGTTTATTGCAAAACGTTCCGAACAGAAATCTTTTATTTCATTCAAAGCATTCTCATTGGCTTTACATCTGTAAATGCCATTTTCCAGCTGAAAAAACATATCTACAATACTGCCGATTTCACTGTACTTTCCTAGAGCGTCCTCTTCAGATTTAAGTTCATCTCTTGTTGAAGTGCGTGGTTGCAATCTCGTGACATGTAATACTATAAGTACTATTCTTTTGTAGTGAATATCTACAAGAATGCAAGAAGAATAACATTTTTTCGTTAAATTTTCACGGAGTCTCGAATGAATTTTAAAGTAGCATGTACATCTTCAAGTGTTGTTTTCTGACATAACCTTAGTTTCAATAAACTATTTAAAAGTAAGATTTTTTCGGCGTCAGTTACAATACGTTATAAACTAAACCTGTCATAATACTAGGAAATCATCTTATTCGCGGTAAACTTCTGAATCATATACTTATATTTCGCATTTAATTCAAACGAACAAATAAAATCACATGTAAATCTACATCTTAAATTTGAAATCCGGGCTATATGTCCGCAAGATGTATCTTTAGAATTTGAAACTATGCCATTTCAAACGCACAAATTTGAATCAAATTCACTTAATACAGTTGCTTATATAAACAAGAAGGACAAACGTCCATTAATAAAAAACGTAAGCATCGAAAATATAGATGATCGTATTGCAATAAGTTAGATAACAAATCCCTGTTAAATATACTTATACACTTAACAAAATTCCTAATTGGTCAGTTGATATTATATTACTATTTTGTTAATAATGCATGTATTTACACGAAATTTCACATACCGAGATTTGAATAGGTACTGCAGTTGATTATTGCTTTATTTTTGGCCGACTCACGGCCAGCGTAACCGCATTAGGCGTTTTGACCAATATTGCATATTTTGCACGTGCAGAGCATGCACACCAATATGCACTTGTTAGTGAACATTTTTGGCATTACTGACGAAAGTCCTACAAGAAAAACACATTTCATTGTGAAATTGACACAAGGGCAACGCGCCCGGGCTGTCAGAATTTTACAACAAAACTCAAAATCGGTCATTTCAATTAATTGTCCTTGGGTTAAATTTTGCCAAAAGAGCGCGGATGATAGATAATCAACGATTGAAGGTTCTTGTAAACGGAAATAAGGTTAAAAATGAAAATAACCATCAAAGTAACAGCTACAAACAAATTGTATCAAAACTCTTTTGAAATTACAAAAATAATTACACACGTGTCGTAAATGTGTCCCGGCTAGCAATATTTCGACAGCTCGATCGCTTTACTTTTGTGTCAATTTCACCATGATATGTGTTTTTCTAGTAGGACTTTCGTCAGTAATGCCAAAAGTGTAAACGAACACGTGCATGTTGGTGCACATGCCCTGCACGTGCAAAAATGCAATGTCAGTCAAAACGCCTAATGCGGTTACTTTGGCTGTGAGTCGCCAAAAATAAATCAATAATTAGCTGCAGTACCCAATCTGACTTAAGTACTTGATCTTCTAAACGAAGATCTGAGAACGACCCATTCACATACGTCTTCTGTATATTTTGGATTTCCAGTATTGCTATTTTTATTTTAACCAATCAGACGACTTGTTCGAATGTCAAAGGGTAAGAAAAATGTGCGGTCATTCCAGGGCTCGAACCCGGGACCCCTACTTTATAGAGCAAGTAGCCTACCGACTGAGCTAACCAGCTATCTGACACATTACGACATAAGACTTGTAAATATCAAAAGTCAAGGCTACAGATAGATTTGCAAAATGTTTTAAGTTAAGCTTTGATTGGCTAGCGAAAGGGTCGTCAGAACGAGGCTATGAATAGGTCGTTCTCAGGTCCTTTGCGTAGCATAATAGGAGATGTACTTTAGTCAGATTGCTGCAGTACCTATTCAAATGTCGGTATGTGAAATTTCGTGTGAATACATGCATTACTAACAAAATAGTAATACAATAAAAACTGACCAATTAGGAATTTTGTTGAGTGTATATTGTACTCCAAAAATATATATTTTACCCTCTATATCATGTAAGCTTTTGTCGACAGCCTGTTTTGCAGTTTCGTTGTCAGTTTTATTACAGACAATGATGTAAATCTTATCCAGTTTCGAAACGTCTGAACTTGATTTCAACATCCTTGTTTCAATGAGTGACTTCTTCAAGAGTTTGTCTAATTGGTCCAGAAATATTTTTGCTGGCGTTGTGTTGCTAGTATTAAGTAACTGAACTTTCGTTTCTAAAAAGCATGTATACTTTAATAAGAATGGTATATCGAAAATAACGGAGATATATTGGGAAAGCCCACTGCGGATCTATATGACTTTGTTATTTGAAATAAGCATACGTGTCCGAGGACTGTCTCAACATCAGTGAGTGAAAGTAAGCATTACCATTTGTTTTACCGTGTAATAATTATTGTGTCATTTTAATCTACGTACAAAACGCCTTTGCAAATTGTCTGTTTGGAATTGATACTGTTTACCTTTGATATTATGTCTAGTTTGACGAAGGTTAGATATTTATTACATAAATGACAAGGATACATATATTTATAGACTATGGTGAAAAGTAACAGTCTTTCCGCCTTAGAAATCACGTATATATTTGTTTTGAAAATTATAATATTATAAAGTCATAAAATCATACACTAACAAAATTAAAGGCCATACGACATTTTCCTAGCTTTTTATGTTGGCGGAAGACCACACGTGCCCCTTTGTGCATTTTTATAGGTCTGGTGGAATAAAAAGAATTCGACAAAAGCAAAAACAAAGAAAACATATAAGGAAATAACCAGAAAGGATACATATGAGAAATAAAAATTACACAGAGCGTAAAGTTATCATTTAAAAGATGTCGAACACAACCACAAAGACGTATACATATAATCTTTCTGATTTTATATAATACCACATCTGCACTCTGCAGTATACTAATTGCCTTGTTGTGGTCATGAAACATTCCCCAATCTTCGATTTAGTGTTGTTTTATTTTCTGATACTTTGGGATCAGTATAATTGCATTTCATATCATAAATTACTTGAGACAGAAATCCGCGTAAGCCAATGTTTTGTTGCGATTACCACTACCGTACCCGAACGGACTTTCTCAGCAGTTAATTTGCTTGTTTGCATTCTGTGCTTCCAAAATTTTATACTGTCGTGCGGCGGCCGTAAAATGTCTCCCCGTTCATTGATTCAGCATAATTGTTGTATTTTCTACTCATTTGAATTCGTGGAGACATTCATTATCTGTGAAAGGGTATAACGCTTAAGCTAGTGCTAGGGTCTGTAAGGGGAATTACATGTTTAAATGTCAATTAAAAAGAATATTTTGTTTGGTTGTATTCTAGGCTTCCAATGATCTCCTTACCAATTTTATTATAACTTTATTCATTTTACAATTACACATTTTCAAAAGCCACAAAACTCAAATACGTATAGATAAATTTCAGTTGAAAAGAAAAACAATGATTAGACTGCGAGAAAGAAGTACAGCAGTAAGTCTTTCAGAATATTTTTCGGAAAGTAATATGTGCATGTTTGTGTTCCTGCAATAATGCTTCGCTTGTAATGGATTATTACATAACTGTGGCATTGTATATATGGTGGAAAAAGTTTTCGTGATATGGGAAAATAACATGATAAACATCGCAAGAATATCAGAAACAAACGGCTTGTAGTTTAAACTAATTTGCAGTTTTGAAAACCAATGCTTTCAGCCTTTACTTTATGTTATAGCGTACAGCGTTCTTAATTAATCATGATCAGTTGAATTCTTCATGTGAGAAAGCCATCCAACTGGCTTGCAGAAGGTCGGTGATTCTACCCAGGTGCCCGCTCGTGATGATATAATCGGCATGGAAGGGCACCTGGGGTCTTCCTCCACCATTAAAGCTGGAAAGTCGCCATATAACCTACGTGTTTCGGTGCGACGTTAAATCCAACCAACAACAACCTTAATTCATCAGCTGTGTGGAAATGGTTTGGTTCAATTTAATTGGCAGACCTGCTGATTTTATATTGTCACTCTCTACATGTATTGAACATTATTCTAGCCCAGCACCCTGTTGTCCATACATGTAAAACTATGGCATTGATGTTTTTCATATTGACCAAGCCCGTGAATGTGAAAAAGGTGGCACCATAGTGCTCTCTTATGTGTGAAAACGCGTACGTATGAATTAAGTGATTCAGTATTGTTTCATTTTCTGAGTTTAGGAGTCCAGTCAAATTATTTGTATAACATAATTCCGCTCAAGCCAAAGCTAGTGGTCTAGAACGGTGTTGCTCATTCAAACCCTTTTACAAAGAGGCTTGTCTTTGGTTGTTATTTAACATCGCAGCGTTTTATTCTTCCTAATGACCTTCTTAGTATATATTTAATTATCAAGATAGTCCAACTATAGCAGAGTATCCCCTATCGCTACCTTACATGCCATGTACCTAAACCACCAGACAATTATCAGTACAATACACGAGTTCGATGTTCTACAACAACCATGATAAGTACGGTTGTAGTACTTACCAAAGACCTCTTCTCTGGCAAGATCTTATTTAGTTACATCGTTTTCCGCAATGACTGGCACAATACTTAAGGGTGTGCCGTCTACATTCTGGTCACAAACACATTCGTGCCATCAGTGCGGCAATTCATTATAAATCCTTTGAAGCCCAATGGGTCACATCAATTTTAGCATGCCTTAAGTACTGTATGTTGCCACCTTGTAAATCTAAATACAGTACATTGGGACTGGGGATATTATACGTGTAACATCATATTAAATAAACATGTAAATTCATGTTTATATATCTAGAATGTACTGTTACTGAGCAATGCGTATGGTATGTATTTCTTTACTTTTAAGATATTGCAATAATTTACAATGATATATTTAAAAATCAATATGCTGCTGTGCAAATTGATAAAGAGTATGAAGAGTATACAGTTGCTTCAAAACACTTCTGAGACTGTCTGGATCATATTTTATTAGATATTTCTTAAAAAGAATGGCTAATGTACGATTGTTTTTGACTGAAAGAAATAAATCTTTAAACTCCTATTATGAATGAACTGTGCCGACGTGCTCTTGATAGTGCGCTTGCTTCTCTAAAGCAAGTACAAACGTTTAAGGTTTTCAGTAATTATATCTTACTGTGTGTTCCCTTGGTAAGCTTTTAATGTGTAAATAATTCATCTGGCAGTGGCTTGTTTCATAAATAAATTAATCATAAAAAATACTCTGTCGTGTAATTTAGAAACCTGGTGTGTGGTTTTATTATATGTATTAACGTATGTTTATTGATGCATGCGCTAAATTTACTTCCTTTGATGTATGGGTGGATGGGTGTGTCTTCAAAGCAGCATCAGCGGTTTGACTTTCATTTTTGTTATTTAGATATAAATGTTAATTTAGGGCAGGTTTCTTCTGTGAAAAACAGTTCTATTAATAATTATACTTATCTTGCTGTTTGGGTTTAAAAGCTTCTCTTTCACAGATGGAAAAATAACGATGCAATGTCACCGAGGACTGTTTTTGGATTTAAAAGTATAACACGTGAATTTTCTCTTAGTGTTTGACATTGAAATGTCTTGGAAATGGCGACCAGAAATAACAACAGGTAGATACACTAGAGAAAAGTGTGGTGAATATTAGCATATAAAAGATTATAAAGGACGCACGTTTTTGAGCTAAAAGATTATAATCATGCCTTAAACAAAAGGTACGTACCGTTATAAGCAGGCTGTTTTGTGTCCGGTACTGCTCCTTTCTTCAGCGATCCTTTTTCTAGGCTTTCCTGAAATTTAGGATCAAATTGATACCGTGAATTCAGTCTGAATATTATAAAATAACTTTTTTATATTCATCCTGACCCGTTGTTGCAACAAGAATAACATTGCAGCCGTTAGAAATATAGAAGAAGACGGTCGATATACCGTTTTCCGAACAGCTCATACTATAGGAATCTCAGAAGGGACCGTATAATCTAACTGATCATTTGAAATAGCCAAAGGTTTGTGCTACATAAGTATATAATTTGTTGTAACCAGACCAAAAGTCCAAACCTTCCGATTACCCAACGCACCCCCACAAAAAATATAAAAAGTATATATATAGTTTTTATCTGCATTTACTATGAAATAAACATAGTAATACACATATTTCAAAATGATTTTTCGTACCTTGATAAAGTCTTGCCAGTACTTTAATTCGTCTGTACGTACAGAGACAAGCTCCGAAGGAGGACCGCCACTGTATTTTTGAAACTGTAAGGAAATAAAAAGTTTTTCAGCATTAAGAGGCTGACTTCAGAACATGTATTGATATTACATGAACACGACTAAGTAGTCAGACGTCTGACAAAATTATTGTTACATTATCCCTATTTGCGTTTAAATATTTATTTTTTTACATAATCTGTACAGTTATGTCAGTTTTTTTTTCGCATATATAGGGATCACGTTTACAAAATGATAAATATGGTTTGTTTTAGCGATTATATTAGAGGAGTTTAAGTTATATATAATTATAAAAATGACGAGTTTATAGAATGATTTAATATCAAGTCTAAATTCCTGTATCAGAAACATTGAAAATTAAATAGCAGGAAGCATGGCATAACGCTTTTTGCATGTAACTGATGACAATCTGATCCAATTTTAGTTGATAGATCTTGGAAAGATAGATCGATTATGCTTTCATTGTCGAAATATACCTAATTTAAATTTTTGTTACCTGAAAATATACCTATTGTGGACGTTAAAACGTAAAGAATTTCAGCAGAGAATAATAATTTACACGAAATAGATACCAAGGTACCAAGTATATATTTTATTTATTTATTTTTTTTTGGGGGGGGGGGGGGGGGGGAGAGGGGGGAAGTTTAACGCCGTTTTTCAACAGTATTTCAGTCATGTAACGACAGACAGTTAACCTATCCAGTGTTCCTGGATT
>NW_026461000.1:0-8852 GCF_021730395.1 Mercenaria mercenaria | reverse complement strand
CGCCCAGCTAATAAATTGGTAAAGCACGAACTAGTACCGGGCGGTCGTGGGTTCGAGTCCCCCCTCGGTCACTTTTCCCCCTTAGTTTTACTATATCAGTGTTATATCTATGACATAAACACGTGTCAGTGAATGAGTGATAAACGAAAGATTTTTAAAATTGACAGACTGACCCCTACCTAGTCCACTTTAAAAACTGTGCCGTGACTTTAATTCTGCTATTTACTTTAATCAAACATTAATTTGTATCTTGACACCAAGGGTAGGGTCATCATAACCTTTATTTTTTGGGGAATGTAACATTTATTATATCACTTACCAAATCACTAGATCTTCGACGTATGATGTTTGCGGACTTTTTTTCTTAGTATAAATTAGTGCAAACACCGGTTTGGGGAGCATTTGGCACAAGACCACAGTTATTTGCCCTTGGTTGACCACAATACGGAAGTGGTTACACGGAAAATAGTTCCGCTGTTTGAGGGTGAATTTTGGGTGAATTTTTGACTAAAAGACCTGCAAAAAAATGGCATGATTAATAGGGGAGATATAAAAATAGTAGGTACATGTACAATTTGACAGAAAAAAAATGTCAGAATATGCATAACATGACTTTTTGATAGGGCCTGTTTTGCTGTTTGCGGCCATCTAGAGAGTATTCTTCATACGCATGTGATTTGGTTCAAAATGGTGGAAAAAAGAGCCGTCACCCAATGTTTACTGTGGCTGGAATTTTTTCTCTGGATAGTTCTGTTGAGTTCAGGTATTTATATAGGGTTGGAATGCATCCCAAAATTCTATAGTGTCCAGTGCCTATATAGAACATATAGTAAAAATAACTGTGGTCTTAGGCCTGATATAGTGGAAAATGTCAGAAAGTAAATTGTCAATATTTTTGTTATTTTTCAATCTACATGGCTAAAAATTTTGACAGTGAATGGCTGGTAGGCATGAAATCTGGTAAATATTAAATTAATCATTACATTTGCTGAAATTGCTTCAGTTTGGAAAAAAAAGTATACATCACTTGAAACTTGTGAAAAATCCTACTTTCAGTTTACATATTTCTGGATTTTTTTCTAATTTTGCAGGTTTTCATGCTTGAAATGCATTTTTATAAGTTCTTTGTTTGAAACCGGTATGCGGAAAACAAAATGGGGTATTACAAATGCCGCGATGTGATATTTTTTTATTTTTTAAAAATTTTTGAGCTGCGACTGAGGAAATCTGACCTAAAGTCAGATATGTATTTTTTTCTATTCTTGTTTACAAAAAAATTGCTCTTTTGGTTACTTGAATTTACACAGTACACACAGTCTGAATAGTGAAATATGTGTAATCATAATCTGTGCAAGAAAAATCAGTTCAAGGGTTTGGGAAAATTGGACGATTAGGCCTAAAATTGGCATACTTTAATTGATTTTGAAGGAAAACAGGCAGATTTTCACACACTAGACTTGCATATTGGTTTCCTAATGATTAATTGAGCATAAATCATCATATCTGAGGTCCTGAATTGTATATTTACTTATTCTGTTGGATTTCTTACACTTTTAGTACCTAAAAACCTGAAATGAGAGCGCTCGGACAATGTGAAGTTTGTCGCATAGACGGGATTGACCGCCTTTGTACATATATGTCTACAGCTTCTCAGATTTGACCGAAGACAGTTGTTCGGTGTTGTGAATGGGTAAATAATTCCATTTTAGATGTTTTTAAATCAAGATCGGGTACTTCTGTGATTTTGTAAAATTTTAATAGACTTCGTTAAATTGCATGGGCCCAAGCGAAAAAAACCCAGAAAATAGAATTGTAGTGAATAACTTTATTTCAGCCAGTTTTGCCATAAT
The DNA here is from genome assembly GCF_021730395.1 of Mercenaria mercenaria. Lineage (NCBI taxonomy): Eukaryota > Metazoa > Mollusca > Bivalvia > Venerida > Veneridae > Mercenaria > Mercenaria mercenaria. Next base: position 7,002 of record NW_026461000.1, on the reverse strand, counting down.
GACACTTTCTAAATCCTGTGTGGTAGTGAGTTTAACATTTATAATTCAGTTTACCATGAAATTGGACAGGAATTGTTCATAATAGTTGATGCAGTAAGCTGTATTCCCAGTGTGAATACTCATTTCAATAGTAGATAATTTCACCTGAAAATAGAAAAACATTGCTTCAGATCTAGCAGTCAGTAAAAGCAAGGAAACTGGACAGACTGCTTTGTGATGATAGTTTTGTTATTCAGACGTTTGTTATGACACATTTTCCCTTACATAAGACTGAATTTGAGGTTTTATATTACATTATGACAGTTTCCCGTATGGGGAAAGGGGACTGTGATATAAATATTCATAGAAAAGTTGCTTTGAGGGGCATTTTTTTAGCATTTCACACTTTCTTTTCAGTCAGATTTTTTGAAATACAGTTTGCACATACATACAATCATGTAAACTGATTAAGTATTCATTCTAAGAAATTATGACTAGCTCGACTCATATTTCAGATGTTGTTCGGCCGAAGGCCTTCCAGTCACACAGAAGATCCTGGTTCGGTCACACGAAGGGTCACTTCCATTGGTATTAGTCACAGGAAAAATTAGGAGCACCATTTTTAGTTTCTCAGGTTGATATTTATTAAGGTTTTTGCTGAAATTAGCCAGTTTGGAACATTCAGCAGGCAGTGATGTACATTAAAATCATTCTTTATGAGATAGGGGCTGTTTTGCCAGAATGCTCACTGTGATACACAGTGTAAGATTTTGTGCAGTGTAAATGGTCATGGTGTGCATGTTTTTTTACCAGAGTGCCCCTGAATGCCTGTAAACTGTAAGATTTGAGTGATATATTCATTCCAGAAGACCATAAGCTTTTTAGTAAGCTCATATATTGGATTTTTCAGAGCTGTTTGGTCCCTTTTACCTAGGGTAGCCATAAATGAAGATCACTGAAAAGTTAATGACCATATAAAGTACAAAAGCTATTCATTCTTCATATTTGCCCAATACGGGGTGCTTAAAAAGGGCAAATTTGACAGCTACAGGATTTTTCTTAGTTTTACATTTTACTTTTACCCTGTGAGTAGACTCCGCGTTTTGACGTGCTTTTTGTAAAAATGAATAGTTTTCCTTAAAAATTTGGGAAAAGTGAATTGTAATCAGACTTGAAGTGGCTCTTATTTGGATAGATGTATATTAAGGAAACAGCTGTTTTTTTTTTTGGGGTGAAAATCCATCAAACAAAAAAGGGTTATAGAATTTTGCGTTTTTTTTCATCTGAAAAGTAAAGCAAACTTTTTTTTTGCTCAGATTTTACCGATACCAGTGTAACATTTGGGGGCTGTCAATTTTATGCATGGTTCAACAAAGGTGTAACTTTCAGAATTTAATTTGCTATACATCTGAGATTAACTGGGAAAATATTTTTTAGTTTGGAGAGAAAAATAGGTCTAAATAGGCACAAGACCACAGTTATTTGCCCTTTGGGTTTTTCCACAATACGGAAGTGGTTACACGGAAAAAAGTTCCGCTGTTTGATGGGGAATATTGGTGAATTTTTTGACTGAAAGACCTGCAATAAATGGCATGATTTAATAGAGGAGATATAAATAGTAGGTACATGTACAATTTGACAGAATGAAAATGTCAGAATATGCATAACAAAGACTTTTTGATAGGGCCTGTTTTGCCTGTTTGCGCCATCTAGAGAGTTTTTCTTCATAAAGCATGTGATTTGGGTTTAAAATGTGGAAAAAGAGCCGTCACCCCAAAGTTTACTTGGCTGGAATTTTTCTCTTGGATAGTTCTGTTGAGTTCAGGGATTTATATAGGGTTGGAATGCATGCAAAATTGCTATAGTGTCCAGTGCCTATATAGAACATATAGTAAAAATAACTGTGGTCTTAGGCCATTTAGGAATAAGGTCAGTAATTCGGTTGTAAGCCTCCGTGGTGTAGTCGAAAATAGTGCCTATATATAAATAGTCCAAATTTTTTCTTGGGTAAAAAGCAAATTCTATTGTGCTGAAGTATTTATTCTGCACCCTGTTATTTAAATTCACTCATCTGTGGATATTAGAAAAATATTTACAATGTTTTGTGAAAGTATTGTTTGGAACGGAAGCCACAATAGGAGGTAGGTATTTTGGGTATGTTGCGGGTTAATTTTTCCACCGACCTTGACATTGGGAGAAACAGCTGACTGGCATTTCACTAGGAACTATTCAAAAACCATGTTTTCTGTTTGTTTTTCATTTGCAGACACATGGAACTAAAGAGAAAAGGTAGTCTACCCGAGATTGATGTTTAGAAATATTTTTTTACAGAGCTTTGTTTATAGCACATTTTATAAGAAATATATAGGCATTTTTTTTATGACCTTTGGACCTATAAGAAAGGGAGACTATTTTGTAAACATTCAAATCGGTCGTCGTTTTCAGTTTATTGAAAGAATTAGTGAAATATGGCAAATTAATGACTTTTTAGCAATATTAAAAGCTAGATTAGATGAAAAATTAGAAGATTTTGGCCTTTTTGGGCTGTAAAAAAAAAAAAAAAACACACCCCAAAAAAAAAAAAAAAAAAAAAAAAAAAAAAAAAAAAAAAAAAAAAAAAAAAAAAAAAAAAAAAACAAAACACAAAAAAAAAAAAAAAAAAAAAAAAATGCGGTGGGACCGCGTTGTCTGTGCACTAAATGGCCACGTTATGGATAAATGAGGGCAAATTTCCACAAGATGTTCGTTAAAATATTATTATGGACACAGATTGGCCTATATGATAGAGAAAAAAAAAACATCATAGAAACTAGAAAATACTGGATTCATGTGTCCCATTTATGCAAGTTTTCACTTTGCTGTAACCAGAACATTTGCGTTTAGAGCCTCAAATAATAAATAATTCCAAGACAGCAGTGTATGACAGTGTTTTCGGTCATAAATGGCAAGGCCGGGTTTATCCGAATTGCCATTTATACAGGTATTTCAATTGTATGAAGCTCTATAATACATGTAATATGGAAAAAGAAGTGAAATTTTATATATACATTGTCTTAATTAGAAACAGTATTTACAGACAATAGCACTAGGTACAGCATTGACCGATTTATTTTCCGGTACTTGAAAGGTGACGTTCAGGTGAAAATACATATGATCAGCAAGTTCGGGAATTTTCGACAAGGTCCGGGGTCGGAGCAGTAAGCCCTTTAGAGTAGTGGCCCTCTGCGTGAATCTTATACCTTCGCATACGGGATGCGTAGCGAGAGTCGTTCATTTTTTTGACATTGTTTAGAATTTTTCAATCTGAGGGCAAGTTTTTCAGACTATAAGTAAGTGTTTAATAATGATGTACCCTTAGGTAAACTTGCACCTAAAACACTGTGACTTTAAAAGAGTGGCGTTAGGATATCCATGGTTCAGTTTCAGGGATTTGACCGTGTATACGACCCAAAAAACAGTTCCTAGATATAGTGACAGACTTAGGCATGCATGAGTATATGCGCGATTGACCGCCCCTAACATTTCTGGTTGAAGTTGTAGTTTGGTTAACTCTATGCTATTGGGGACCAAGCAAAACTTGGAAATACATGAATATAAAGTTGCCTCATCAGGTTTGGTCATTTTCAGTTTTAGATTTGCTGGCCAAATTAATTCTTTGGATTGTTTAAAGTTTCCGGGCCAAAACAAAGCTGTATTTTTACGGATTCCACGCAGTAAACTTTGAAGCAGGAATATTGGTTAGAGTAACATTATGCATAGCCCTTTTAATTGCCTCAATGTTTTCCCTGGTATACTTATGGGCTTTTTTAGTCACTTACACACCTTAGACCCGATAGATGTGACAGGGCCACTTGAGGTTTAGCCCTGTGGGGCACTAAACATATTCTGCTGACATTTGCCTTTATTTATTTGGACGGCGCATTGATTGCTAAGGTGTCTTAAGTCTTTTAGCTGTGAAAAACGTTTAGACTGGCCCTTGTCAACACCACTTGCCCCTTTAGAGTCCCCATCACCAGTGAATGGGAATACTGAGATCCTGATTTTTTCAGTAGTCACCAGACTGTTTCCAGCGTGATTCATGCCAATGGGAATCTGACTCAGTAATGATGCTGTTACAGTTTCCCCTGTGGTTAGGACAGACTACAGTTTCCCCTTTATTTCTAAGTTCTGAGGCAATTTTACAGATCTTTCACCCCACAAATGCACCAATTTTTTGCTTGTTTATGTATATTTTCACAATAGTGGTAGTGACCAATGGTGGCCAGCTTGGAAAAGGTGCTACTATCAGGCATTAAAAATAGAGGGTTGTTATAGCAAGAATCTCCCTCAGCATTAGTCATTTCTGGGTTTTTGTTTGCACATGCCTTATTTTCAAGCTTTAATTTCTTGCCTTAACTCATGCATATTGTTCTTATTTAGTTCAACAATAGCCTTCCACCCTTTAAATTTAAAGCGATAGAATTTTTACCAGTATGTTTTACAAAATTCCACTACCGGTTTTGCCTCCCGGGGTATCAGGCCCTAATGAACCTACATTATTTTTCAACTTTCTCCCTCTTACAGGGGATCTACATGTTCAAAAAATTTGGTAATACTTGCTCTTTAATTGCTTTTATACATTTCAGGGTTCAACCAACAGTTTCCCCTTTGGGGAAACAAAGCCAAAAAATCAAGTCCAGTAATGAAAAATTTCCAATAATCTTTTTTATTTCAAAATTTAAACATCGGGTTATTAAGGGACTACTCATTATCAAAAGGGTCAGGTTACATCCATTTATCGGGACAATAATCATCAGACATTCTTCTCACCAACTCAAGGGTACCCTTGGTTCATCCACAACATTTTTAAAAAGGAAAAGTACCTTTGTACTAAAAGGGGAGTCATAATGTTTTGGACCTTATTTCCTTTTATCATTTTTTCTTGACAAATTACTTTTTTCCCTTTTTCCTTTACTACATTTTTCTTAAATCCACTCCTTTACAGTCTTTGCCCTTTGAACGACCATTTTTTTAACCTACACAAAACTATAAAATTTTTACAATAACCCTTAAAAGTCTCCAAAAAATAAATTAAAATCCAAAACTTTAAATTTAACAGGGGAAACATTCTTTCGTCAAAAACCAGGTGTAATTGCAAGTTGAAATTTTTATTTTTTCATTGTTATTGGGCACACCCTAATTATTTTGGGATACCCAGAAAAAACATTGAAGCTTAATTACTCTTAAAGCTCACTGGACATAAAGCATTTTTTTAAACAATTATGGGTATTTTTCCAAAATAATGTTTAAAATCCTTTTATACTAATATTTTAGAAAAATTTTGGGTTTAATTTTGCTAAAAATTTATCTTCTGGGGACAGTTCCAAAGAAAAAACATTTCTACTATTTTTAAAAAAAGTTTCAATAATATGAACATTTTCAATAACCGTACCATTTTTCCTTTTAATACCATGAAAAAATGACCAAATAAGAAAAAATCTATTTTATGAAACCTAAAACCTTTGATTTTTCACCGGCGCCTTTTACATACCTAACGTTTGCCTTATTTTTTTACTTTTGGGTTTCACCATAAAATTGGGAGGGGTTGGGAAAGGGTTATATTTAAAGAAAACCATTTAAATTTTGATATTTACAAAAAAATTTCTTATAAAAAGGGGTATTTGTAAACATTAAAATCTTTTTCTGTTTTTAGTTTATTGAAAGAATTTAATAAATAGCAAATAATACTTTTTTCAAATTAAAAATAATTAAGAAAAAATTTGAAAATTTTGGCCCTTTTCTGTAACGGGGACCCGGGGGGTTTGTGGGACAAAAACCAGTTTTGGAAAAAAAGGGGGAAAAAATTTCCCCAAGTGTTCTTTTAAAAAATTATTATGTACACAGATTGCCTATATATAGATAAAAACATCATAGAACTAAAAAAAATGATCATTTTCCCCTTTTTATGAAATTTTTTCACTTTTTTAAACCCCGGGAACATTATTTAACCTAAAATAAAATAATTCAAAAGATTATGGACAGGTTTGGGTCAAAAATGGCCCGGGGTTTTTCCCAATTGCTTTTTACAGGTTTTCAATTTATGACAGCCCTATAAACAGAAAAAAGGAAAAAGAATGAAATTTTATATAAACATTGTATAATATAATCGTTTTTACAAAAAATCACATCGTACCATTGACCAAATAAAAATTTTTTTGTATTAAAATACCGGGTTTAGTGAAAAAACATATATCAGCAAGTTTGGGAATTTTTGCAATCCGGGGAATCATAAGCCTTTAAGTAGTGACCTCCGGGGGTCTTATACCTTCGCTAGGGGTCACAATCGTTCTTTTTTTTTTACTTTTTTTAAATTTTAAACTGAGGGGAATTTTTTAATTAATAATGTTTTAAAACATTTCCCCTTTGTAAAAATCACCAAAACTGACTTTAAAAGATGGGGTTTAAAAAACCATTTAGTTTCGATTTACCGTGTAACACCCAAACATTTCCTAAATAGGCAGACTTCCATGCTGAAATAAAAGCGCGATTGACCCGCCACATTTTTTGGTTGAAGTTTGTTTGGAACTCTATCTATTGGACCAACAAAAATTAATAATGAATATAAAAATTCCTCACAGTTTGGTCATTTTCAGTTTTTAATTTTTCCCAAAAAAAATTTTTTGATTTTTTAAAGTTACCGGGGGAAAAAAAACTTATTTCTTTCAGGACACCGCTAACCTTTAAGCAGAGAATAAATTTTTTGTAAAAATTAAAGCCCTTTTTAAATTCTCAATGTTTCCCCGGGATACAGAATGGGCCCTTTTTTAGCTCCCACACACCTAACCCGATAATATACACCTACTTTTAAGGTTTGCCCCGTGGGGGGACTAAACATATTTTTCTGAAAATTCCTTATTTATTTGCGGGCCTTGAATCTAATGTCTTTTAATCTTTTGATGTAAAAAGGTTTAAATCCTGTCAACACCCTATCCCCAAGTCCCCATCACCAGTGAAATGGGGAATCTGGAAAACCGATTTTTTCAT
>NW_026460999.1:0-37337 GCF_021730395.1 Mercenaria mercenaria | reverse complement strand
TGAGAGTATCGCTAGAACTGATTTCAATATGTATCTAATCCTCTTACGTACTAACAAACAATACCAGTCAAACCGGTTTGTAAATCAGTGTCCGTGAGGACAACGGTACTCTGCTACACGATGTGCCGCAGAGTACAAATATTACTTAAAGGTGGATAATCAGATTTTTTGCTAAGTAACGGATTTGTTTTAAACTTTAACATCTGATCATTTACACTCATTTATGTTCAGTTAGCGCTTAATACAAGATAGGTTTTCACTGGAGATATTTTTAATAATTGGTTTTCCTATTGCAGTTGCCCAACCAAGATAGAGTTATTTTATCATAAGTATAAATGTGATAATCATACTTTACCTAAGAAAATGTATAACTAACCGATATATTGTATTATATTCGTAAAATAATTGCATTAACAATTACATATATAGATTAAATTCATTAGAAATGCAAGTTTGAAAAATTATTATTACCTCCCTTTGCCTATCTTGGTTGCTTGGTTGCGCAACCAAGATAGAATGGAAAAAATTAAATTCAGAAGCTACATGCATTTTAAAACTCACCTTTTGATTCAGATTGTTAAATATTTGGTATATCTATCCAATGCGAATGTAAAACTCGGAATTATATGGAAATAAAAAGAAATACCAAGCATTTTAAATATTTTCATATTAAAGGGGAGTAATTACAAATTTTTATGAAAATCAATAAAGTATACATTTCTAACAGGGATCTAACTCTAAGTAATTGGTATTTTTGTTTCTTAAATAAATCTCTAACAGAATATACAAAAAGTAAAAAATGTCACTAAATTTTGCTTAAATGTGATTGACCACCTTTAAGGTATTTCTGCACGTTTTTTCTACAACAACATGATTTCTAGAACTTCCGAGTATACCTACAAATATGGCAAATAAAAAATTAAGAGCCGTGAGCTAGATTTTTTTTTTTTTTTTTTTAGAATTTGTCCTACAATGCAGATTTTAATGAATCTTCTCATCGTCGTAAATGAAGGTTTTATACTTTATCAAAGTCTCTTCCAATACAGTGCCATAAAATACACATCACATATTAAACATACAATACACATGATTGGCAATTCTATGTCTAGAATGACAAGAGACTATAGATTAAGATACATTACAAATTACACTAAATGAAATATATTTACACATACATTACTTAGTGCATCAAAATGCAAATTTTATCATATCTGTATTTACACGATAAAAGATAGATAACCAATGCTAATCAAAATATAAGAACTGCCATAAAAATTAAGTAGTTAAGACGCTGAAGAATGTAAATCGGGGCCCTAATGCGCTTGATAAGAAACATTTTAAAATACCACGTATCATCCCTGATCAGATCAGGGGTGAACAGATTAGCATTGATTAACTACACTTATAATAAAACGTTACGTTCATTATTCATAAAACATTATTGTGACATTATTTACAAGTAAAAAAAAAAGACGACGTTGCAAAATATTAAAATGAACGTATGGCCTATAATAAGATAAGATAAAATCTGTATGCCCATGTGCTTGTTTTTTTTGGGGTTTTTTGTTTGTTTTTTTTTTTCAAGCTGAGATTGAGACATTTTTGGAATTGTTTAATTGATCATATTTTTAACTTTAGAAAAAAACAGTACCGTTGCTATTGTAACAAATTTACTCACCTGAACGATTTTCATATCAGTACACCGAATCTAGAATTTATTCTACGTTATCCGAAAATGACGTTATGCCATTACTTCGGTTATCAAACGTATAGAACTGTCTTAATAGAACAGATATTAAAACAAATCGACCAAATTATTAATAAGCATGTATACTCTAAGAGCAGACATTTTCGAGAGGGTTTGAATTTCGCTATATTCGCGAGGCCCTGCATACCGCGAAAATTAATCCTCGTGTTAGTATTCACCATTAGCACAATTCAAATTCAAGTAGAATATCATCATTTTTTGCGGAAAAACCTCGCGAACATACTCAAAATTTCAAATTCGCAAAATTTTTATCCAGCGAAAATATGAGCTTTTAAAGCATATCCGTAACAACCTGTGTTGACACAATTAATTGATCTGTAGCAAAGTATATCTGGATTTATATAAAATTCTGTTGTTAAAGATACAGAAGGGTTAGACATTATGCTAACATAAAAAAAAAACAAGAATAAACATAATTCATGTCGATATTTTATGATTATAAGTTTTCAGCATTTGTTTCTATGTATCAAGATGTACGTGTACATGTCACATACTACAGTAGTGTGTTATGATTAACCTTACTAAATAACGTTTGTTTCCAATTCCTAATAATAAAAGAAAATTCGTAAACGAAATACATAAACATGTCATGTCCCAATAACTTACATTAGCTTTCCATTATAGCATTTTTAGTTATATTGTAATAAAACAGTCCTAAACTTGTACATACGAGAGGCGATCACAAAGTTCAAGGAAAAAGAATGTTCCATACACAATGTATTTACTCTTGATGACGTCATGTTGTACAAAGTTTCAAATATTTTATTTATTTATTTATTTATGTCTCATTCATTTACAAACATATAAAATTACATACAGACTAAAACAATTGTAAATGACCGTTCTAAATAGAACTATAAGAGACAATATACATACTCACATTTAAAAACATACCATATAACTTATAAATTCATATTAACTTAATTAAGAATTAAAATATAAAATCATGTGTACTATATTCAATATCATTTATGAATAAAATTCCTCTGGTATGACACTAAATAAAAGTTGACAATGACCAAGTAACTACATGAATACATCTATGGATGTTGTATGACTACCCGAATGCATGAAAGTTGAGTAACTGACCGAGTGAGTACATGAATGTACGGATGTTAAGGTAAGTAGCCGAGTGGGTACATAAATACATATGAAGATGATGAGTAGATGACCAAATGAGTACATGAGTGTAAGGATGTTGAGTGAGTACATGAATGCACAAATGCTGAGTAACTAATCAAGTGAGTACATGAAAGTACAGATGTTGAGTGAGTACATGAATGCACATATGCTGAGTAACTGACCAAGTGAGTACATAAATGTACGGATGTTTAGGTAGGTGACCGAGTGGGTACATGAGTACATGTACAGATATTGAGTAGGTGACCGAATGACTACACGAGTGTGTGGATGTTGAGTGAGTACGTGAATGCACTAATGTTGAGTACCTGACCAAGTAAGTACATGAATGTACAGATGCTGAATGAGTGCCAGAGTGGGTACATAAATATATGTACGGATGTTGAGTAAGTGTGTGTATGTGTGTGTGTATTCGGGTTAAACGTCTTTTTCAACAATTTTAATTGACTAAAAGAGTACACGAGTGTACGGATGTTAAGTGACCAAGCGAGTACACGAGTGTACCGATGTAGAGTAAATAACCGAGTAAGTATATAATACCTGTATAAATGTTGAGTAAGTGACTGCCTGATTATATTTTATATTTATTCATTTCTATAGTATCATCTATGCAAATAACTTCTAATAGAATATAGCATTGTGCATATCCGTTCTTAAGATACAATAAAAGGTCATTGTGTCATTCCTTTCTAGTACACTATAATTACTTTTGTTAAGTATTTACATACTAACACTTAAGAACATAATAACAATGTTAATCTTACTGAGAGTAATTGTTACATATTCTGAAGAAAAGAGCAAATACTGTCTCTTAAAAACTAGTTAAAACAAGGAGTGTAAGACCGGATCATGAAAATCTAAGCAAAGGCTATTATAATTATTAAATATATAGCTTAAAACACTTATCATCTCATATCAAATATGAGAAGATCTGATTAACATTGTTTTTATGCATTTACCTAAGATATTTTCTAACCTTTAAAAAATATTATATTACATAAAATACACAAGACATCATTTACATATAACTTCATTCCTTCTTCTCAGAATAAAAAAGCAGGTTTTGGCCGTAAAATATGTCATTTCACTACTGGTAAAAATAAATATGAACTGATCATTTTCTGACATATCCAAAAAATTCTCATTTATATCTTTAGCTTTTCTATACAAATTATCTCGAATGTCACTATATATCTCGCATTTCATAATAACATGTTTTTCATTTTCTATTTGATCCTTACAGAAGGGACATAATCTTTCATTAACCGGTAATCTTTCATACCTTCCGGTCTCAATACGTAACGGTGCCACACCACACCTAAATTTAGCTAAAGCAGATCTATGTAATCGGGACAGTATAGTTTTACAATAATTTTCTGGTTCATATTCTGCTTTAAACAATTTATAGGTCCGTAATTTATTGCCTCCTCGTTTACTAACTCCGGTAGGTGAATTAACAATATTTTTCCATTTTCTTATAAAATTATTCATACCAGCTTTTGTTATTCTACCAACAAATTGGCAGTATAATGTTAAATAAGTCTTCACATTCTATTGACCTTAAATTTTGTCTAACTCTATAGCACCAATTCCTACATCTGTTTTCACTTTGACCGTAACAATAGAGAAATACAACATGATTTATTCTTTCTCTAGGCATCTTACACAATCTAAACCAGTAATTGGACACTACATCCATTTGTCTCACTGATGTGGGTTTCCATCCCATTTCCCCAGACACTGCAGCAGAAGGGGCAAACTTTGATACTCCGAGAAACAGACACATAGCCCTCTGTTGAATAGAATCTATACATGAAAATGATTGGGTGCCCCAGACTGCCGCCCCATATGCTATAACCGACCACACCCGTGAGTCATATAGATGAGTAAATACATCATATGGCATACCGCCTAATATTTTAAATTTGGCGGTTAAAAGTCCTAGAGCTCTACTTGCTGCCTTAGCTACATGGGCCGCCGTTATACTAAAATCCAAAAATTGGTCTAACATAAGACCTAGATATACATATTTATCAACCAATTCAAAACATGAATCACCACATCTAAATCTGAACGCCGTAACTGGCATACTATTATTATTATTATTATACCAGATTTATATAGCGCCCTTTTCATGATCAATTTCACGTTCAAAGGCACTTTACATAGTTCAAATGCAGCCACACAGGGCGCATGATTCATCCTCTACTAGTACAGACACAGAGCGATCTGACCAGAGGGACAGAGTGAGACAAAGCCCCCACGACAGAGAGATCAGAAATCAGATACAGGCTTGTCCGGCTAACTTAGCCTAGCTCGTTGCGAATAGACAGCCTGGTTCTTTAACGTGCCCAGTGTATACGTGGTCTAAAGTGTACAATGTTGCTCTTAGCAGGATTAACATGAATATGATTTGTCATAGTCCAACTATGTAGTATATTTAACATTGATTGTAGATCTTGTTCATTTTCGACAACAAGCACTATATCGTCAGCGTATAACAGTATACATATTTTTTCATTATTACCTATATCAATGCCATGACCAAGAGCTTTGAGTTGAATAGCAAGATCATTTACGAAAAAAACTAAATAATACCGGTGATAAACCACAGCCTTGTCGTACACCAGTTGTAATTTCAAACCAATCTGTCTGGAAACCATTCACCTTTATACATGAAGAAGTACAATCATATAAGGACTTTACTGCATTATACATTTTACCATGGATACCAATGCTATTCAATTTTCGCCAGAGCTTACCTCTATGTACGGAGTCGTATGCTTTCCTAAAATCAATGAATGCTGTAAATGTGGATAATTTCTTTTTAATTCTAGTTTCAATGATATTTGTTAAGGACGATAACTGATCAATAGTGCTCCGTTTTTTCCGAAAACCATTTTGTTCATCTACTAATTTAGAGTTCGACTCCGCCCATTCAGATAATCTCTCGCTCAAAACTGAACTGTACAACTTATACATAGTGGGTGACAGTGATATACCACGATATGACATTGGGTCACGTTTGTCACTTGTGTTACTTTTTGGAATTGGATTGACAATGCATCTACCCCATTCTGTTGGGATTCGGCCACTATTAAAACACACATTAAATAAAACATGAAGATAAGAAACAGATACATCGTTTTTAAATACTTCATAAGGTATTTGATCAATTCCTGGAGATTTCCCTGTTTTTGCTTTAAAAATTGCCTTTCTTACTTCTAGAACACTTATATTATTGTTGATTGGTTCTTGTTGCTGTGTGGAAGATGAAATGTCATTCGAAATGACTTCATGTTTCTTACTGACAGATGTATCTACTATAGACTTTCCATTATACAAAGTTTCAAAACTAGATTTCCATTTATCTAAAACTATACTAGTGTCTGTAACAATATTTCCATTGTCGGAAAGGATTTCCATAGGTATATTATTTTTCTTGTTTATTCCAATACCAACTTTACCAATAGCTTTCCAGAATTCATCTGGATCTGTATTAACATTATTTAACAAATCTTTTTGCATATTAAACCAGTATAGTCGTTTTGACTTCTGGACAAACCTATTAAAATCTTTCCGACACGACAAAAATTTTATTCTGTATTTCTTCTTCATTACAACATTTGTACATTTCAAGTAATTTCTTTCGCACTCGCACACATTTTTCCATTTTATGGATAGGCTATCGTTCCACCAAGGTTTACCAATTTTTCTTTTCTTATTGTTTAATGATGACTGTGTAGAATTTATATGCACATTCTTTTTTAGTGGTAATTTTGAAGCCATTTCTTTTCTAATAATATTACAAAGATTTTTATACGCTTCATCAATATTGGTTTGATCCTGTAAACTGGACTCTAAATTAAAAACAGTAGCATGTAAATTATTAACAATGTTTACATCTTGCAAAAAGTCATCTGGTATATTTCTTGTATCATACCTAGGTGTAACATTACCATTCGGCGTCGGACTATAGACTTTACTATCTCTTTCTGTTACATTATATGCTACTAAAATATTCCAGGTTAAAATAGAGTGATCAGGCATCGCTGTAGGTGTAATATTACATAATTGTGATAACTCTGACATTCTAGTCACTTTAAAATCAGTATACATATCAAGATCAACATGGCTAACAGTACAAAAATCAACAACTGAACAGCCTTGTGGCCTTATACAAGTATAATCATTTTTCACAGAGTTTCGACCATTAAGTATACAAAAATTACAATTTATCAAAAAATCAATAAAAACTGATCCATATTCATTGTTCGTAAAATCAATGACATCACGATCTGCTATGTTATCAACACCTTCAATATAGTCATACAGATTACCAATACGACTATTAAAATCTCCGCAGAGAAATACTGAACCTTGATTTTGATATTCATAGATACGTGTTAATAGCGTATCATAAAAAGTCTGGACATCAATCTGTCTGGTTGAAAATTTTGGTGGGAGGTAGCAAACACAGGGAAATAAACAAATATCATCCATTTTACATTGTAATTTAAGCATAAGAATACCTTCATTTTCATTATTACAAACCGTCACATTGAAAATTTTAAATAAATCATTTTTTATCAAATGACTTTGTGCTATCCCTATTATATCTAATTTCAGATAATTTATACAGTGCTCTCTAAAAATATAATTATCAGATTCAGAGTTACAGTTAAAACCGTTAACATTCCAAAAGCCTGCTGACAATTAGTAATTATCTCTCCTCCAATTTCCTCTTCTGCTGTAGTGACCCCTCTCAGAGCCATCCCCTCTCCAAGCATCGTCATTTGACCTATGACTTTCACGATAATCAGACCTGAAATAAGAATTTCTGTCTATGTCATTCTGGTGGTTTCTATGACCAACTGTATTTTCGCTTTCCGAACTATTTTTATACTGATTTTAACGCGAGTAATTTACATATCGACTGTTTGCCGAGTTTTTGTAAACATCATTTCTCCTTCTGTGATCTGCCTTTTGGCTAGCACTTTCATCATTTGACGGTCTATTTTTTACATTAATGTTTTCAACAATCACTTTTGAGCCCCGCATTGAGAGGTTCTTATCCCCTCTTCTCACAGCATCGACTAGTACCCGCATATTGGCAGCTTGTCTCCTCTCTTCTGGTGTCTCATCATGATGGACGTACACATTGGAAAAGTTTCTAGAGTCTTTAAGCAGATTCTTTGCTTTCATTATTTTAACTTTATCATCAGCAGTTCTACATCTAGCGATAATTACTCCAGGCTTTTTTGCATTTTTGTTTTCCTTCCTAACAGCAGAATACACAGTTATTTCATGCAGTTTTAAACCGTCTTTTATTAATGCATTTGTCTTGTTTATCACATTTTCATTCACTGATGTTGGCACACCTCTGATTACAATGTTCGCCGAGATATCGTTTACTGCGTCACGTCCAGTGTTCAGTGATGTTTCATTTATTTATCTTTCAGTTTTTCGTGCAATATATTTATTTCTGCCATAAAATCTTGTTTCATTGCATTAATCTTTTTGTCAATTTCATTTCTAATTTTTGCCGCTTCCGTGCTCACTCGTTTATCAGCGATTTTTGTCATTTTATCAATAATATTAGCTGTAACGTTCTTTTCTGATTGATCAATTTTTTCTTCAATTTGGTCCATTCTTGTGTTCAGCATATTAAACATACTGTGCATATCGTCAGCCATTTTCTTCAATAAAGTTTTTGTGTCCACGTTAGCATCCTCGTGGATCTCTGCTCTTGATACAACATTGCATGATTCTTGTGAGTTTTGTCGTTTTTTATCATGTTTATTCTTACCCTTTTTTCCATTACTTTGTTTAGTGATTTTTATTTTCATCATTTTTTGCGGAAAAACCTCGCGAACATACTCAAAATTTCAAATTCGCAAAATTTTTATCCAGCGAAAATATGAGCTTTTAAAGCATATCCGTAACAACCTGTGTTGACACAATTAATTGATCTGTAGCGAGGTATATCTGGATTTATATAAAATTCTGTTGTTTAAGATACAGTAGGATTGGACATTATGCTAACATAAAAAAAACAAGAATAAACATAATTCATGTCGATATTTTATGATTATAAGTTTTCAGCATTTGTTTCTATGTATCAAGATGTACGTGTACATGTCACATACTACAGTAGTGTGTTATGATTAACCTTACTAAATAACGTGTGTTTCCAATTCCTAATAATAAAAGAAAATTCGTAAACGAAATACATAAACATGTCATGTCCCAATAACTTACATTAGCTTTCCATTATAGCACTTTTAGTTATATTGTAATAAAACAGTCCTAAACTTGTACATATGAGGGGCGATCACAAAGTTCAAGGAAAAAGAATGTTCCATACACAATGTATTTACTCTTGATGACGTCATGTTGTACAAAGTTTCAAATATATGACGTCAATGTAATGGTTTGGTATTACATGCTTCCAATAATAGTGGGCAATTAGATAAATAAAACGGTGGAGCGATGAGAAAATAGGGGATATCCATTTATCTTTACAACTCGGGTAAATTAGATGTGTCTAGCATCATTTAGACGGCAAGTATAAAACACTGGTGCAAAGTTTGATTGTGAATAGTCCAATATCAATAAAAAAAAGTATGGCAGTGAAAAATGAACTTTATTTCACTGATTTTAAGAAATAAACAGTGATTCTATAGTTAAATAAAATCGTTGTAAACAAGCTGTCTGTCGCTGAGATTTCGATACATTTTCTTTTTCCAATGCCTCAAAAGAAAATAAACTGTATACACTGCCTTTTCTCAATGAAATGAAAAATAAAATCACTCTTGTTATATTTGACAAGAGTAAATTTTATAACCTATGTAAAACCATGACATTTCATTCCTTACTAAAACCCACAGGAGCTTTTCCTGTAACTTCTTGAACGTCCTTCGTACAAGGTAGATAACAGATATTAATCGATATCATACACCTCTCTCGTTGTGGCATTTGTAGTTCTTTAAACATCTAGCAGTTTTGCTGACAAAGGAAGCCTGAGATGTAACGCTGAGACCGTGTTCCACCACTTGCCACAACGTAAGAGATGAATGGGCAAGTAGCTAAAGAAGCTAGCGAATGCATATGTACTTCATGAAAGACTAACCTAATATATATAAAGGCTGAGGTAAATAATGGATTATCTTTTGATACAAGCAATGGGATATTTCGTATTACCTTTTATTATACACCTATAGTAATTCTGTCAAAAAAAAAAAAAAAAAAAAAAACGCTCGTATTTCACAAGTAAATACGAACAGGCAGAAAATAGTCCGTATTGTACCTTTTGTATTGTATTGTATGTTGTCGGACTACTTTCATTTGATATGCATAAAATGATACGGTTCTATAAATAGCGCACACAGGGGCCTCCGTGGCCGAGTGGTTAAGGTCGCTGACTCATATCACTTGCCCTCCATCGAAGTGCGGTTCGAGCCTCATCGGGGCGTTGAATCGTCATGGAGGAAGCCATTCCTGCTGGCTTACGGAAGGTCGGTGGTTCTACCGGTTGCCCGCTCGTGATTGAATTCATAAATGCACGGTGGGAAACCTGGGGTCTTCCTCCACCATTAAAGCTGGAAAGTCGCCATATGACCTATCATGTGTCGGTGCGACGTTAGTAGTAAAGGGGGGCGATATGGGGACCTCCCAGGGGGGGCGATATGGGGACCTCTATTAGAAAACTTATAGTCCGTTTTTTCGTAGTTTTATAGTCCTTTTTTCAGCAGTGAGTAGTATATAAGAACGTTTTTCACTAGCAAAAATCATCATTCTGACTTCTGAATTCTAACCAGGTAAACATGGAAATAGCTCCGGAGTATTTGGAACAGGTGTCGAATGACCTCATGCTGACTGAAGGAAATGTCGCGACCACAATCAAAAGTATGGGCGTTGGAAGCACATTACAGATAAGTACAATCTTGGCTTTTCGTCAGGGACACTTTGTAGAATTATCAAAGGACTATGTAAGAAACGAGAGGCGGATTTAAAAGTAGACTTTCCATCGTCCACTATGGTGTTTCGTATATGGTTATGGTGGAGAATTGGCCAGAGGAATTTTTGGTAGATATGAAAGTTGCAATTTTTGATTTTCTGCAAAAAAACGAACTTTCTCTGCGTCAGCATACAGGACTTATCAAAAGTTAAGGACAAGTTGGATATGAGTTTCTTGACGGGATGTACTGCTCCGAAAATACATGAGTAAAATTTTTATCCTGAGATCGTACTCGTGTGGTGTGAACAACTTTGAACCACAATTCGTTTGTGAATGTGACATCAGGACGGAACCCAAAAATGTTAAGGTTGAAGATGCTGCTGATAAAGTCTACATGCACATTATGACTATGTTGTTGTGATCACCATGCAGATCGGACAATGTAAATAGGATGTCACACAACAGACGAAGCATCATTCGTATTCTGATAGCCAGAACCTGGTTAGACTATAATAACTGTAACTGTATTTTGACATGAAAAAAATGAAATGTTATTGTTTATATATGAGTCAAATTAAAAAATATTTATAACAATTGTTTATTTATGTATATTTGTTTGACACTACTGAGAGATATTCTTTTAAGATATTTGGTGGTCCTAAAAAGGACCTTTTTTTGTTGTTTTTCTGTTTTTATTTGTTTTTTTTTGTTGGTTTTTTTAATTATTTTTTTCAAAAACACAACACCATTGACTTCAGTTAGTTGCACCATCTGTTTGCGGTGTGTATGTGGCGGTTGCTGCCTTTCCATTGACGTCTGTTGCTGCATTGGCTTGCTGCTATGGAATGGACATGCCATTGTACGGTTGCAGGTCTGTTTGTCGCAGATGTCTTCTCTTTGCCTGTCCCTTTCTGCATTGCCTGACCTCCTCTTCTACTCCTTCTCTGTATCCCGTGCGGTATTTATCATTCGATGCAGTACCTCGTTCTGTAATGGGAACCTCTGTATTCTGTCTCTATCTGAGCATAGACCCTCGTATTGATCTGTAGACATCTCGTTCTCAAGACTATGTATTTCTTTTAGCTTCTTTTCAACATTTTGCATGTTTCGATTGAGTTTGTGCATTTTGATAATGTTAAAGATATGTGCGGAATGCTGTATTTATAGGAAAAATTGGGATGGACTACTTAAACTATTAAGGAAAATCGGATTTGACCTAATTTGAAATAAATGACAAAAAATCTAACCAATCATGACAAAGAGGTCCAATGGATTCTGAGCCAATCACAGTATGTGTGATATAGAACTTTTTCGGCATGGGAAATATGTAGCGATCATTGCTATATACATAGTATAAAATCAAAGTTTAAGTTCTATAAATTGATGGTTATATTATGTCTTACTATGGTTGTAGAATGTTTTTTTATTATAACTAAATAAAAAAGATATAGCCGATGTATATTTGTTTGTTTGACCTTATGAGAGATACTTTTTTCTTAGAGTTTGGTGGTCCTGAAAAGAACCGTTTGTTTTATTGGGTTTTTTTTTTTTTGCATTTTTTTTATTGAGTTTTTTAATGCTTTTCCCATGAGAAACCAAGACCAAATTTTTGCCTTGCGTTTTCTGAATGTTTTCTCTGTTGAACTTGATTCTACTTTCTCTGACTCATTTTTGAATTGCAACGGCACAACCAGTTTTTCAGACTCTGAATTTCAGCGATGTGTGTGTCGGAGCTTTGTCGAAATGCATTCTCAAGATTGACATATTTGAATTCATCTTGCGTTAATTCTTGTACCAAACTCAAGAATTTTTCCGAAATATCAGCCCGTGGTTGTTGTTGGTGTTGTTCTTGTTGCTGCTGCTTGCTGCATGCTGCTGCTGCTGCTGCTTTGCTGTTGCAATTGGATATGCTGGCTGTTGTTGTTCTTGTTGATGTAAAGACTTTTGGTCTGGATTTGCAGCTGTTATTTGCCCCGGTGATGTTAAATGTAGTTTGTAAGAACATAATTTGGAGTACATTTACTGTAATTTGCTCGGAATCAAATGAAGCAAGGTAATTGTACTGAATTTGTCGCCACTGCCGCCAGTAAATCATCATAGTTATCCATGATGATTGGTAGAAAGGTAAAATGAACTAAGTAGGTCATGATTATCTTTTTTTAGATCACGAAATAGGATTGACCTCTTCAAATGGTAAACAATGAAAAACTGCACGAATCGACAAAGAAGCAATGACGTCTCCGCATCAGCGCAAAGCTTTTTAAACATACGTTCGGTGGTGTGAAAATAAAGTGAAAAATTTTCCTGAACTGTGTTTTCTTTAAAAATTCAACTCAATAAATTGCAATAAACTCAATGTGAAATTCCAATTCTATTGATGTTTTAATCTTTTCATGCTAAAATTTCAACTATTGAAATGCAAAATGATGTATTCATTGTTTTCAGTGATAAACTTAACGAAAAAAACAGTGATTTTCTCTTGCGAACGATATTACCACGGAAAAAATCCACGATAAAGTGTATATTTTATGTTTACCTAACTTGTGAGAATTCATTTTCTTAGTTAGATCGTTTTCAGTGTATTGAAGATGATTTTAAGATTATGTATTTAAAAAAGTGTTTTAGTCTTACCTTCGCTACATGACTATCTACACCCCAGAAATACTATTGATCGATATATACAGTACAGTGTATTAGCATGAATCGAGTCATTATTAAAACGTGCAAAATGTTTACCACAATAGTTTAAAGTGAAATTATGTTTTGATTGTGAAATAAAGAAAATAGATTTTATTTAATGTTTTGTGGAAAAAGTCTAGTCCAAAAGTTTTTAAAGTGAAGAAACACAAATGAAAAAATATGGAGTTTGATTGGTTCTTTGTTTCTTTGCATTTGTAAGGTAAGGGGGGGGGTTCAAATTCCGGTTTTGTTGTTATAAATACGCTTCGTTTTTAGGTCATTCATCGCTTGTTATCATATCACAACAAAACGTTATCATGGCTTCCAGTGAACGGCAGCTAGCCAGAATCTTGAAAAGTAGTACATGCCAGACTGGGCAGATGGTAGACAATTTTATTGAGAGGACATGCAGCGGGGAGAGGAGAGAGACGTTGGCGATGGAGGGAAGAGCTGGAGGGGTGATGATGGACCTGCTGGGTCTAGTGCCAGCCTTGGGGCCATTGTGGTGGAGGGGAGTGCCACTACTGACAGCAACAGGGAGGACTGGAACGACGATGATGAAGCGTTCGTTTCAGTTAGCCAGACAGAGGCCGGGCTACAGGGTTTGAAAAATTCTATGGATTATTGCCTGCATGCAGAGGCAGGCACTTTGTGGCCTCCTCCTAGTTGTCGTCCGTAGACAGATGATGGAATATGCCACAACGGCCCTTTTCAGGGCACACAATATTTTCGAAAGGAAATATTTTCTAAGATATTGTCACTTCTTTTTTTTCTATTATTTATGATTTTAATTTGTTTTTTAAAAAACTAAAGATTGAATTCATATAAAATAATTGTATGGTTGAATAATAAAAAAGATGCTTTTTGGATATGATTGGCTTTGAAAATGAATATAGTCAAACGATTTTTTCTTAAAAATGTTTGAAGTAGGTCAATCCGATATTTTGCTTTAAATATGAAGGCGAATATTTACATTCACATTCCATTTTAATCATGGGCCTACGAAAGTTACTTGTTCAGTACGGCGGACTATTCAAGAAGGATCGAACCCTACTGGGTTTATGTAGAAATAGAGAAGAGGCAGCGGCACAGGCAGGCCTTGAAAGCCTTTTTTGCAAGACGTGGGGTGGATGGAGTGGCCTGTCCGCAAGTCAGAGTTAAATTAATCAACCTGTACCCGGAATTGTCTGAGTTCAAGCCTGTGCAGTCAAACTCAATAATTTATACCCAGGACTTGTTGGGTTTTATTGAGTTTTGACTTAATAAGGTCCTTTTAAGGACAACCATCTATTTTTTGAGTAGAAATATACTTTCATATATATTGTCAGTAACAAACAAACAATTCTATAGTTTTACATTTATTTTCGTAACATATCAAACTTTATGAATTAAATGATGCAACATTGTGAAGATAAAACATTATAAAGAAAGTAATTTAAAATTACAACATGGAAAACGATGTAAACAAATGTCATTTTTTATAGTTTTTTTAACTGTTTTTTATTTTTTTGAAGTTTCCTACGCTTTCGCATAGAAACTCCCTCTTCTGCATGCCTGATTATCGCCATGTTTTACGTTTATATTTTCCTGAATGCCCCTGTCTGTAGTATCGGATGTGTTACCTGTTGTAAGGTGATGATGAAGTCCGATCGGGTTATCCTGATTCTTACTTATTTCCCTGAGGTGGTTGTCGGTATGATCAGATCAAATGTATTATATGCTCTAGGTGATTTTTTAATGCCTTGTATACCAGCATCATGCTGTTTAACTTCAGGCTTGATATCTGCAATCTGGTTACAGTGGAAAAGCTACTATTTTGTGGCGTACATCTTGTCGAAGCCTGATAATAGTGAACACCGTTATAAAAAAGTTCGCCTGGTGGATAGTCACTGGTGGCAAGGTAAATCTTTTTGTGCGGTACATTCTGTGTGGGACATTCTGAGTATTTTTTCATAATGAATAAAGTTACCAGCACCTCGTGGTGGTTGAGGACGCGGGGGAACGGTAGTGCCAAATCCAAAGTTATGGCATTTTCTTTATCTCTGTGGTGGACTTGGAAATAAAGACTTACGCGCTTCTCCAGCCATAGCCTAAGCCAAACCATTTGTTTTATCACTGTTCGTCGGTATGTGTTAGTGAAATTTTAATATCTTTCTACGCTGAAGTAGTCGGTGATCGCCCACTCTCGTTTTTATTATGACCTCCTGACTGAAAGGTTGGAACTTGTTTGCGTAATGTCCCTTTTTTTCCACCTCTAGTTAGTAAATTAATTTTTGTAGAGATCCTGTTTTTTACCGCTTTACGTTGCGGGCAGATACTCGCATAATGTCCTGGCTGGTGACATTTATAGCATGCATTACTGTCGTATTTGGAATAATTTCAATTTATGCATTCATATGTGTTTTTATCTTCTTAATCAGAACATCCTTGTTGTTGATAGTAAATATTGCTGAATCAGTAACCTTTTCTACTCTAGGATCTGCCTGGGTGTAGATAGGTGAGTTTTCCATGTTTGAGTTTCAGACTGGAATGAGAAAAATACCTGTGGTAAGTTTCTTTATAGACCTGGAGGTTGTGGGCGGTCTTTTAATTTTTCTGGGTATAAAAGAGTGAGACATGGTATTATAAAAATCATAATGTTGATTGTGAATTACATGTGTGATAAATAATTTTATCACTATATAGTAAATATGTCTCGGAAACTTGTGCCTTATTCAGATTCGTCATCTAGTTGATGAATCTAGTTCAGATCAGACGGTGATGAAAGTATATGTAAAAAAAGCACAGATTATCACTTAGTAAAAAGAAAATAATACTCGACGGTAGAAAGAAAGGACGTCCAAAAATTAAAAGAGAAACACATGTATCTAGACCAAATGTGACATTGTAAAACGTGACGAATTGTCCAGTAATTATTATAATATCAAGAAAGGGAGGAAAGGAAATCAAGAAATTTAAAATCAATGTTAAGTGTATGATGGGACTTTCAGAAGTATGATAAACCTTTTGAATTTTACGCATGATTTATTTATTAGCATGGTGCATGAAATGAAAGAACGTTGCAGTGCTATGCTCGGACAAGGTTCGGAATTTCTATACACATACTAGATTAAATTTAGGTATACACGTTCCGTTTGATGATGTTAGTAATGTGACAGGTGAAACACTGTTAAATGAAATTGAACGAGTTGTACAGAGTAATGAGGAATTTAAAATTCATGATGGACCAAATGCAAGCTGTAATTTACACAATATCAATGCCAGAAGGATTCCAGCAAGTCTCGACGTAATATGCATACGGTTCGCATGTCAGTATGAACATATGACCAAACTAAAGGGTGTATCATACAGGTAAGTTTTTTTTTTTCAAGAAATATTCTTAAAAAAAGATGTTACCTGCTAACATTTTTCATAAGGACTCTTGTATCGGAAAAATAATTTTTCCTATTTTTCAGATCGTTAATTCTGATGACAGATATGTGTTTTAGCGTTCCATATTTGTAGGGAATGAGTAGCTGCAAAATCGACAGTAATGAATGGAAAAAACGATGGAATGCGATACGTAAATCCAAATTAAAGTTACAAGAGAGAGAAGGCAACATTACTTGACAGTGTTGGGATTAAATACAAACCAGGCTGTGGTATAGAGGAGTATCAGAAGATACAGGATACACTGTATCCTGAGTATATTATTAAAATTCACGCTCAAGCATGCGAAAAGTGACTTGTTATTTATGCCACCCCAAAATGACAAAACAAAGTAAAGTAGTTCATGTTTATTTTTCACATCGGAATTTTGAACCATTTTTCAATAAAAGATTTTTAGGGTTATAGTTATTAATGTGAATACTGATGCGGTTGGATAAATGTATAAGAAGCAGCATAATGTAATCAATATTTGTGATAGTTATTCAAAGCAATATATGCTGAAAAAAAAGGTGTAAGTGTACAATGTAAAGAATTGTTACGTTGGTTTAGGTAGGCTTGAATGTTTTCAGAAACACAAAGACATGCCAGGCAAAAGTAAAAGAATATTTGTAAATCTGTTTGGGTTTGTAAAACATGCGGTTCAGATGTAGTAGGCACAAGGAAAATCATCTTGTGCAGGTTTTAAAAAATGTAAATAATTGTAAAAAGATTGTTGAAGCCAAGGATGACTTTTTATCCAAAATATACATCCCCTGAAAAAGAGGAACTCCCAGATGTCCCTTTTATTTTTTATGATTTGATTGCCGATTTGACCTGGAGAACATATCCAAATTCTGTTGTTGCACAGCGGGCATGGCGGTGATTGTATTTAGAAACGAACAGTGAAATGTTGCATGCAGGTGCGATGAAAGTCCAGGGGGGGGAGGGAAGTTATTGTTTCGTTGGGTGATCATAAGTTATCTTGCCTTTTGTTTACATGGTTATATAACCCTTTACATAAAGGTGGCCGTCGGGTTATTGCCCATAACGCCAGGTTAGATGCACCAATTTATTTCTCAGGTATCTCGTTACACACGGTACAGTTAAACCAAAAACTTAATAATGAATGGAAGTAGATTATAATGATGGAGCTCATGGAGTTCGTTTAAATCGATTCTATGAGCTTTATTAGTATGCCACTAGCATTCATTTCCTAAAACATTTTGGACTTATTGAAATGGCAAAAAGGATGGTTTCCTTTTTGGGCTAACACCCACCGAATTTCAGGAATAGTAGGTACATACTTACCCTTAGAGTATTATACATACCTGGAAGTATGAAACCAGAATCACGAAAATACTTTTAAAATGGTATAATGAGAAGATAAAAAATGAAGGAGTTATTTGTCTTTCAAAAAGAAATTGAGAAATATTGTAGAATCAGATGTAGACATTTTAATACGTGGGTTGTGGTGGTTTCGATACCAGTTAATGAAGCAGTGATCAAATAGACCCCTGTCCTTGAGGCATGTACCTTAGCACAAGCTGTAAAAAAGGCCTGGCGGAAAAAAATTCTATGCCAGGAAAACAGCTTTGGTATCATATCAGTTGCAGGGTATCCAAACAAAAAACACGATACTCAATCAAAGCTATACGGTGGATTTCAAGGTTATAGCGTATAAACTTGATACAAAAAATCCAGCATGCTTTGAATGGTTGGTGAAACAACAAATAGGACCATACTTTGTCGAGGGTTTGACAAGGAAAGAAAAACAGTGTATGAGTTATAGGCTGATGGACGCATGGATGTAAGATGTATCCCAAAAGAGAAACAAAAATCCGGATTAATGCAAAAATGAGAAACATTGTACAAAAAACTTTTAAAAGTTTTGTTGTTTTACAGCAACGAGGATACAATTATTAGATTATTGGGAATGTCAGTTTAAATAATTCATTCAAAAATGATCTTATGTATCTAAATCATTGATGACCATTGTACCCACATTTAGATCCCCATTGAACCCGAGGGCTCGATTCGGTGGTAGAAACTAATGCAGTACATTTGTATCATGAAGTAGACGAAAACTAAAACCAGGAGAAAAAATTTGCTGACATTGGTTCGCTTATCCATAGTTTGTTAAATACAGTGAATATCCGTTAGGACACCCCCATTTTAATGTCAAGTGCAAATTCGTTTTTGACGAATATCAAAATATAAAGGACTTATCAAGTGCAAGGTTCTACCACCTCAAAATGAATGGATGCCTGTTTTCCCTTTGCATTGTAACAAAGAAAATGGTATTTACACTGTGGCGGACTTGCGCTGAATAAAGAATGTTAGTTTTGCAACATGGTGTGGAATGATCGAGCCTTGGTTGGTACATGGACTTCGATAGAATTAAGAAAAGCTTTTAGACAAAGGTTACCAGGTGCTAGAAATATACATATTGGCACTGGGATCACTGGAAGTAGTCAGGTTTATCTCAAGTCATAAACAAATATCTAAAACTGAAGCAGGAAGCAGTGGGTATCCTACCTGGGGTAAAAACTAAGGAAGATCAGGAGAAATTTAACCAATGACTATTTGATGCTTGAAGGTATACACTGAGATAAATTGAAAAGTAATCCTGGTAAACGTGCATTTGCTAAACTATGCTCTATTGTCTATGGGGAAAGAATGCTCAAAACAATATTTTAACCAAGACAGGAATATGTAAACACACTTTTCAAGCGTATTATGATATAGTTCACAGACACAAAACATCAAACTTATTTATGTCTGATATTTTTGGACCATTGATTGCTTTGCTTTAATGAATTTTTTCAGACAGGTAGATCAAGTAGACCACATTCTTTCAGCTTATGTTGTGGTTGCATTCATTTGTTACGGCCTATGCCAGACTTGAGCTGTATTCTGTGTTTAGAACGTTTAGGTCAGCGTGTGCTTTTTTTTTGATAAAGACAGGTTGCTGTATATCTATGATCCAGTTCAATATAATATTCTTTTGTGAATAGACGGCTAGGAAATGGACTGATGATGTGCCTGAAGGTTTAATTGTTAAAAAATTGCTTTAGGGCCTAAATAATTACGGTTACGAGTATATGTAGGTGGGGAAAGACATACAAAATGTAAAGTGAAAGGAATCACTTTAGATTTCGATACAACGCAAAGGTCAATTTCAACACAATGTAGGAATGTATGAAGAAGAGAAAACTTTTCACTGTGATTGACTATCCGTCACCGTATTCGAAGAACAGGGACCGAAAAAGTAACTAGTGACGCACAGACAAAAACTTTCCGATCTGTCTATACCAAACGGTTAGTAGTTGATCTATACAAAGACTGTGACATATGTATAATTCTTCCTAAGCATGACATCAAAGGAGAGGGTGTGGTGTCTCCAGATTTATGTCAACGGGATTTATCAAGATTTTGTTAGAAATACCTGGATTTCTCTTTATCTTTTTAGATTTATGAAACTGTATGCTGTGGTTTTAGTTTCACTTACATCAAAACAAAAACGGTTGAGATCAAATGCGTCAAGATAAGTGCATGGTTAAATGAACCTGCACCTTTCAGCGTTTTTAAAGCCTTTTGTATCAAAAGCAGTGAAGGAGGAGAAGCTAACATAAACCTTGAAGCTGGTAAACAGGACGATTGGACAATTTTCGTTTCTTATAGTGAAAGAGTGCTTTTACATATAAACGACTGGAAAAGGGGTGTTTACTTTTTCACATGAAAAAAGTTGGGCATTTTTAAATGAACAGATTGTTGTATTGATAAAGCTTGGCATTTACTTAATTGATTGGAAAAATGGTATTAAACAACGAAACAGAAGAAGTTTTGTTATTACTTAAGGACAAACGGATATATAATGAAAACATTAGAGTGACAGAGGACATGATATTTTTTTTGGAAGAGAAACTCCTTTCAGCAACCATGTACAAATCAAGTTTTACTGACAACAGTGTGGTTTATGTATGTATGTGAGCAATATTTTCAATTTGACAAAAATGATGCATGTCAGAAAAGGATCGTGCTATGTGTATCATGAACACGACAAGTCCTTCGAGATGAAAACGTTTGGAAATATGAAAGCAGAGACTTTAATGCGAAACAATGGGATCAACATCTACAGAAGTGCTTTTCAAAGCAATTGGTGAAGTTCACACAGAATGAAATCTAACAAATCTTCTTCTAGCCACTGGATCTAAAATCCTCGTAGAGGCCAACCCACGAGAATAATAAATTGGGGTATCGAATGGAATATGTGGACTTCCCCCCAAAATGCAATCCTTCCTAACAAGTGGAATGGAAGAGAAATAGATTTGGATCTTCCTACTGGATATTAGGAGTTGGCTCCAACAGTCTCTAAATCCACTTCTGACTCAACATTCGAACCCATCACTTAGAAAATGATTGAAACATTTTAAAAATGAGGCTTTGCTTACAAGTTGATAGTGGGTTTCTATTTACCACCAGAATAGGTGCTATGATAGATAAGTATCTTGTACAATGTCTAAAAAAAGGTGTGGATTTCAACGAGAAATTATTCACGTATGGATGATGAAACAGTTACAAGGATTTCTAATTGCACGATTTATGAAGATAGTGAAAAGGGCTGACACTAATGCTAGATTTGTTGCAAGACATTAAAAGTAGAGATGATATTGGTTTGGGGTGTACAGGGCCGTCTTGTTCGGAAAATTGAAATCATGTATCATTGACTTATAAATATGTTTCACAACGATGGGTTTTTTCCCTATGTGATTTTACTCCAGAATGAAATAATACAACATCTCCACTGAATCCAGGAATAGTGGAGTCGACAATTACATTTGTTAATTCAGTACACGTGATCGAGGTATTCATTTTGGGATCTTCTTCTCCTTCTGTGTACACGTTTCCTTTCCTGAAGGACGTATATTTTTTCTGAAAAAACCAGTACGGAAAATTCATGGTCAAACAAATCGTCGGTGACGGTGTTGGTATTGAAATCGCGCCTAACTATAAATGAAACAAAAGGTATCTTCGCAGTCAGTGTCCGGCCCATCTTTTCGATAGGAAGAAATGCACATTTGGTTTCAATGCGTGCAGAAGAAGAGAATCATGCACAGGTCCCGTCATAGACGAGAAATTAAACTGTTTGTGTCTTTATTTTATATTTTGGACTTAAAGTTATATAAAGACACGTTGTATAATATTATTGAAGTGTACATCTTGAAAGTACAGAGCAGATTTGTCAGTCGGTTAAGTGTGGACAGTACATTTCTGATGTTCAAACGATTCGCTTGGCAAACATTCAAGACATTTATGAAGTGAAAATCAAACATTGAATTCAATAACAAGAAGGGACTGGATAAAGATATGTACAATATAATGTGGTGTTATTAACAAAAATAAAAGAGTGGGATCGACGTTTTAAATCATTTGACTTGTAATCCTAGAGATGAGCAGCAGGGACGTATTTTAGCACTCCTATTTACAGAAAGCCGTTAATTTACGCTTTTCAAATGGTAAACACCATGCATGCAAACCAATAACAACATCCGTCATTAAAAGGGCAGTTGGTGAGATTTGAGATTGTTTTCTTGAATTGAAAGAAGCGCTGAGACTTTGTCAGTTTCATAAAGGTATTAACAGACATCAAAACAGACAATGGACCTTTCTACAATGGAAAGATGAAAGTGTTGGAAAATCTATATGGTTATAGATTTTTTGATACCGCTATTGTAAACCAAATATTGCAAACGGGATGTTCTTCCAGTGATGCTGATCCTTATTTGAACTTAAACCCCATTGTTTCAAAATATTGTAAATAACGTCATGAAATGTCGATGGATATGTATCATGACGCATGTTTACAGACATTGTTTTGTTGTTGTTTTTTACAGTTATATAAAATAAAATCATATCATAATATTTATTGCATTTTATTTTTGCGATCATGGAAACCCTGTTTACTTTTTCAACTACTTGTATTATTTTATTTCGGGACCATGTGGTTCAGGCAAAAAACCACACAGTTTGTTAAAAATGATAGAATACAAAGAAAAATTTATTCCAAAATGATACCACAACAAATCGTGTGGTGTTACAAGGAGTGGCAATCACATACGCTATGTTACAAGAAAGTGAAGGGTTTTCATTAAATTTATAAATGGTATTCTGATGATGACGATGATATTGTACTGATACTACAAGTCGTCATTTAGTCATCTTTGACGACATGTTAGGAGATAAAGATGAAGAAAAAACAAAAACTTGGTTTTACACGAAGAAGGGCATCCACCGTTAATGCTAGTGTTATTATATTACTCAAAAACATGTTTCAACAGTCCAAAGCCAGCAGAACTATAAGTCTTAATGCCACTATATGATTTTATTTCAAATACAAGAGATAAAAGGTCAGATTAAAGCATGGCTAACAAATTCAGTTACACATTTACTGCATCTTACCAAGATGCTTATTTTATCCCACATGGATATTTATTGATGATTTTCAACCAAAAAACTCTGGAACATATACAGATTACGTACAGCATATTTCATAACTGGGGTACTGGACAGGATCTAGGGTCCCCATTGTTTTACTCTTCGCTATAAATATCAAAGTGAATAGGACAGTATTCATTATAAAATTGTTAGCATAGGATATACTCAAGAGTTGTGATAAAAGCTTTGGAATCCCTTAGTCAGGAACACAATCCACAGAGAGTGATCAATGTTACTGACAGACAGGGTAAAAGAAATGGTCAATGGTTTACATTAGCAGCAAAAATTATTGTGCCAGAAAAAAATTAAATTACCAAAAACAAAGTTAAATTTTTGGTTAGGAACAAAACAAGTAATAGAGCAGTTAGCAGATTCAAAATATTGATGCCGTGTCAAAAAGGAAAACTTATCTTAAAACCTGGAGGAAGTGGGTTCTTAGGTGGAGTTATAATACGAAGTTTTATTGCGATGGGATGGTGAAAAAACAAAACGAAAATTTGGATCAAAAAGGCAAAAAACCCCATCAAAGCAGCGTCAAAGAAGGAAAACTAAATCTAAGAAAAAATCCCCCATAAGAAAAGTTTTCAGAAAAAAAAACTCACCACTGAAAATTTTAATAAAAAAACAACCCAGATGAACTAAAAGGAAGAAACTTCAGCTCCTTTTAAAAAAATCGATGATCGCTTTGTTACAAGCGTTAAAAAAAGTCACGGAATATCTTCTCACGCTCCAGTTAATAGAAGTTCACTCCTTTGTCACAATTAAAGTCATTTGTTGTGTTTTGCGACCAAATTTCACCTGTTCAGGTCACACTTACACTGAACTATCAGGATTTACACAGCCATCATTTTATCCTTTATCAAGAGAGGGTCATCTTCCCCAAGATTTTCTTTATCTATTATGTCGTCTTTCCTTGATACACCTAAATAAAGGTATCAGAAAGACCCCAGAAATGTAACCTGGATTTACACCAAGATCTTCTTCTCCCTTATCGAGAAGGGTCTTCACAAGATCTTCCACTTTTATCGGTATGTCTAAATATTAGCATTCCTGAAGGAATCGAAAGAGCCCAGAAAAATTACAGGCTTTCACACCAAGATCTTGCTTCTGCCCTTATCGAGAGGGTCTTCACCAAGATCTTCACTTTTATTCTTTAGTATGTCTTCCACTATAGCATCTCCTGCAAGGTATGGATCTCCCAGTAAATTTGCTTTGCTAGATTTTCACCTTTAAACTAGAGTGTTACTTTTTTCTTCTTTATAAAAGGGTTAAACAAAACAACTCACGATTTTAGTTTAGTTTTAAACTTAGAAGAATATGGCAAGAAACAAAACGTGCGAAAAGAAACTAGGTTCACTTGTTGGATACGTAAACATGGACAATGGTTATTGCGCTTGGTATACAACACCAAAATTTTGAAAGAAAAGTGATTCAACATGCTCCAATAGAGTCCATTAATTGTGTGTTGAGTGTTGCTCACTGTTTTTAAAATGGAAATGTTCTCTATCAGAAGGCTCAAAAAGCGTAAGTTACACCGAAACCGTCAACCATCTTGGGATCTTTGCACTACAAAAGGACACCCATTTCAGAAAGAAAAAACACATTTTAAATCAGAAAGTGGTTTTTTTACCAATATTAGCTTTATGACTAGCACCTGTGCTCGACAGAAAAATTACAAGAATTAACAAATAGACTATTATAATGAATATTATGAAGAAGTTGGCTATTGTTCCGTTTCCAAATGCTGGAGGAAATGAATCGTTGGAAAGCAGGAAAACGTCCAAAGCTCCTCAGATCCACAAGTCACGCATACATCTGAACTACTGGGAAAAAAAAAAAAGGGGGGGAAATGAATTCTGCACTTCAATACAGATATATGTCTGAAAGTGAAAAAGCTCTGTTGTAGGGAACAATACGTTACAAAAATTTCATCTGGCTCATAAAAAAGCTGTGCAAACCATATCATCATCATCAAAAATTCATCATCCTGAAACACGACCAAAACAGAAAAAAACGCCATTTGACTTTACGTGATCGTATTATTGATAGTGTTCCGGTAACTATGCGTCGTAAAGCCAAACTACTTCTTCAAATGTTGGAAGACCACCCGAGCATGAGTTGGAATGCTCAGGGAAATTTAGAAGTCAAAGGAAAACAAATTGCTGGGTTATAATATGATTTGATTTAGTCAATGATGTCCTCCGTCAAAGCAAAGGATCAAACCCAGAGGAGGGCAGAATTTTCACGAGGTTGGAGAGAATTAATGTCCTCAGAAATATGTGGCAACAGACAGCGTTGGTTATGGATGAATAAGAGAGGTTCCGGGTTGAAAGTATGATGGGGATGAATATTTTGAACAGTTCCTTACTTACACCAACACCTCCACCCCTCAAAAAAGGTATAAAACATGAAACCTCAAGCCTCTGGTCTCAAACTGGGATTGCATATTAACATGGATGGTTAAATTGAATAAAATTCTCTCTAAAATTTATTACGATCTAAACTCCTGCGGTTTTGCAGGAGTCCAAAAATTATACTTGGCGGTACAAAAACATAAACCATCTATATCGTTAAAGAAAGTCAGGAACTTGCTTCAAAAACAAAAAATATACACTTTGACACAAACCTATTCGACGAAAATTTGAAGGCGCCAAAACTCGTGTAGGGGTATTTTGGGATATCAGTGGCAAGCTGATTTAGCTGATTTACAAAGTTAATGATGAAAGGACAACCGACAATCTCGATATTTTATTGTGTGATAGATGTGTTTTCGAAAAATACGCTTGGGTTGTTCCAATTTATAATAAAAACGGGTCAGACTTGATTCAAGCGTTTGAGTCCATACTTAAATTCGGCTCGCTCTCCTAAGTCCTTGCAAACTGACAAAGGGTCTGGGAATCAAAATTAAAGATTTTCAAAAGTTTTAAAGTCAAAAATATTCATTCTTTACACAGAAAACCTGAAACTAAAGCAAGCATTGTTGAAAGGTTTGAGGAGAAGTCTGAAAGTTCGTATGTTTCTCTCCCCCTCACATGCCATATTTCACCATAGAAAAACGCGACGTTACATTGATATTTTAGATGATTTGCTTCATGCTTATAATCATAGTTTCCATCCGAGTAGAGTATTCAAGAACTCCAGCATCTCGTCACGGTTGATACTGGGCCTGAGGTTGCACAACATCTTTTTGGTTACAAGGCAAAGTCAAAACCCTTCCTGTTAAAGTAGGCGATTTTTAGTCAGTATTAAAAAACAAGCGAACGTTTGTTAAAGGTTATATACCCAATTGGACTAAAGAACTTTTCAAGTCATTTATTTACGCATTTCTTCACCACCAACGGTTCAGTTAGAAGATTTAAGTGCGTGAAAAAATCGAAGGTTCATTTACTTGCCTGAAATTCAGACTATAAAAGATAATCAAATCTATGAATTGATTCAGTTTTTTTCTTGCTCGTTCGCACAAGGGAAACGTAGGTGGGAAAAAATTTAAAGAAAATTAAAGTCCACTGGGAAGGATATCCAAATAAATTTGACAGTTGGATTCAGAAAGTCATCTCGTATAAAAGCAAAATACTTCACAATCATGCCTCAGTTAGATTCAGTCACGTGTGCAGGTGAGCACTCTACGCTTCTTTAAACACGCGAAAGCGATAAACCGACTTACTTTACTGTAACAGATTCTTGCCATTTATTTTGTGTTGGTGGTTTCTATCATTCAACTTTGCCTAAAATCAAAGACCGGATTGGTATATATTCTTCTCTGCTGACACTTGGTCACCTTTTACCCACCCCAGGTTTAAAATTCATAAAAAACCATTCAGCATCAACAACAACAACAACCTGTATCACAACCTCAAACTCAACAATGAATTCTTTTACTTTAACCATGTTAAGTGACCGTTCTATGGGGGAAATATTCCACAATAATACTCAAAGTGATTTAAAACAAAAATTACTAAACCTATTACGTCCATAAAGAGGGAATGGGGAAAATGGCGTTGTGTTGGCTCATTATTCCTCTCAAATCGTTAAATATTACAGCTGAGGAATCTCCAATTTCAGCTTGTTACAAACCAGGTCTCAAATTGGAAAGAAATTTGGATCATACGGTCACCCAATGTAAAAAATCAATGATAAAAAAAAAAAAAAAAAAAAAAAAAAAAATTTTTTTTTTTTTTTTATTAACTTTTCATTGTTGTATTAAAACAGGGTATATTATACTCCAGAGCATTCTTATTCATGAAATTGACAATGGCATTCAGAAAATATAGAAGACGCTTTACATGAACTGTCAAGGTGTTTCAGATAGTTATTCAAAAACCCAGTGAAACGAAATCAAATTCAATTTCTAATACAATCGCCAGCATATAGTCTACATTTCCATCCTAGTTTATTACTAAAGCTCGGAGGGAGAGTGAACATCTGGAGATGATTATCCTACAGAATGGACATCCTTTTCCTTACGGTGTGATTTGAATGTTGGCGTTAAATCATTTTATTCATTTATTCTGATTTGGCTGAATTTTACTTTTCTGGGAGGATATTGAGGCACCATCCTTCGTGTGGCCCATTTCAACCGGCAAGAAAGATTCAAATCATATTCATGATGGAATTTCTATATTTACAGTACATCCAATTTCCAAATCCAACTTTGATGAAAAATAAGTATAAAATATTAGGGGTGGACACTGGAGAAAAAGTTCATTTTGTTGGAGAATAATCTATGGTAATGTGCATTTTAGGAGAAACACGATTAATTTTATAATAAAAAAGCATCCAGTGTATGAGGTGTTCCTCGCCAATATGGTCTGGACTCGGAATCTATAATTCAAATTGCTATCAAAACAACAGTTCCTTTTGTACTCCCTTGGTTAAATCAGCAATCATGGCAGTCAAACGTGAA
This sequence comes from Mercenaria mercenaria, assembly GCF_021730395.1. Lineage (NCBI taxonomy): Eukaryota > Metazoa > Mollusca > Bivalvia > Venerida > Veneridae > Mercenaria > Mercenaria mercenaria. The sequence continues at coordinate 8,984 of NW_026460999.1, read as the reverse complement.
GGGTTAAACAAGGTATGCTTGCAGTCAAGGATATTATTTTAGGGAAGTGCTAAACAAGATGTTAAAGTCCCGTGGGAAAAGGGGCGTTAAAATTGAGTTGGAAAGGGCTGAAGCCCTTTTATCAATGGGAGATTCTTTGATCAGAAGTTTTAAAAGGTTCGGTCGTAAAACGACGTCCGTCATTCCTATTCAGACGTCGTGGAAGGGAAGCGGTGGCAGTGATACAAACGTGTGGCGTGGAAACCACTCACAGAAAAAGAAGGAAAAAACGCTTACATAACAAACTAAAAAGCAGTTAAGAAAACATTCTAATCTTGGTCTCTTGATATTTTGACTAAAATATGATTTGCAACACGGTTCTTGTGAGTGTAGCAAATCTGTACTTGATGTTACTTCAGTACCTCCACCATGACAGCTATGCAGATGGACAATGGAACAGAACATTACCCAATCTCTGCACTGAGTAATTCAGCTCCTATTGAATTCAGTTATTCCTCCACTGACGGAAAATTGGAAGATTTTAAATCAATCGTATTTATACCTCCAAATTAAAAGTGAAAAAAAGCTTGATGGGAACAATCCTGGCGGGTGACACAGATGAAAGTCCGGTGGTCAATAACTTTTTTCACATTCTGTTTAGTAGCATTGATGGTACCTGAACAATAAACTGGATTTCCAGCAATGCAGACAACTACCCTTCAAAGCATACATTGAAAACCTCCTGGTCTTACTACAAGAATGTAGACACACAAATGCACGCTCTTGAACTCTGGACGAAAGACACGTCTACCTTCTATGAAGGTTAACACAAATAGGGTGGAATCTAATGAGGGGATGGAAAACTTGGAAAAACCCCGTATTAGTACACGCAAACATGAGAACTCATTGGAAGATTACATCTGACTTGTTCCTACAGGAGAAATCCCTTCCAATGAATTGAAATACGTCTCAAACTAAAACAGGAGCCCTAACACCTTTTGTCTCATAGTACCGCCCGACGGAAAAGTTGTTATTCTACAAGCGGATTCATACGTGAGAAACAGTGGTTTACTCCTGTAGTGGCAAATGAACTTAAATAAAAAACATTGAACGCATAACATGAAGATACCAAATTCGTGCGCAGTAGTGAAACATTCACCAATTCATGCCGGGAATGAGATCCAAAATTGATGACCACTTGTTTCTGGGTCAACTGCCAAAACGAATCATTATAGGCATGGTAAAAAATTCTGATATGAATGGTGATGAGAGGACCAACATTTGACTTCCGGACATTTCATCCTGTCTAAGTAGAAGTCAGCATATCGACGGGAAAAACCATTCACACAACCATACACACCAGATTTGATAATGGAGAATATCTTCGATCTACATGTCTCTCTACCATGCATTACAGGGGTTGGGAGTGAATCGTTCCATTGGACCTTTCCATTGGGAGAATACAAACAAGGATACACACTTTGGGGATTGACCTAAACGGCAGACCAATGGTAGTGAAGAAGGACAGCTTCACCTTATAAAAACAGGAAACATGAGGATAGACATTCGTTTGGAGGAAGCCACTTCCTGGCAGTCATCAAGTTATAGAATGTATGCAGAATTTGACAATCAAATTGAAATTCAACCAGCTCAGAGAAATTTATTACAGATTGTTAAATATGCGAGAGAGAGAAGCTCTTCAAGTATACTTAACGCCATTGTTGTGGATGAACTACAAACACTCATCTATAATGAATGAAGAAAATTGTCTAGGATGTCCATGTTAACATCTAATCAAACACGCACCATGTATTTTATACACACCCCACGGACGAATGGTGGAACTGTATATTGATCGGCACTTGATCAACTGACATGCAAAAAGTTGACAGAACGTTTCTATGACGAGATAAAAACATGTACCAATCTTACATGACAAAAGTGAGGAAGCTCCTAAACTCCTCGGACAATATAAAAGCGCAGCAGAAACTGAATGCTCAGATCCAGCTGAGTCGTGGATAAGGTATGGGTGGAACAAGTTAAATTCACTGGAACATGGGACACAATTGAACTACAATATATACTGGACAAATCATTTCATTGCGTTCGCTCAGTTGGTATAGTCTGTCCCAAGGATCATTTACCGAACGAAAGCTACTCATACACAAGCTTATATTGTTAACATACATGTTTCAGATAACCTGGAGAATCATTGGGTGGCTATATTTTTAACGAAAAATAATGCCATTACTTTGATTCGTAGGATTAACCTGTGGAGGAACAATAAAAACCCTTCTGGAGACTAAGCTAGGAAACTGGTCCAATGATTACTGTTCAGACTTCAAAGTGGAAATAGTGCTATGTGTGGTGTTTACTGCATATTTGCCCCTTAGGACGTTCATAAGCAGAGGTTTGTGACCTTACTCAGATTTTAACTATTAATTTAGAGCAGAACTAATATTATCATCAAATTGACAAGACTAGGTGAGATGGTTTTTTTAAACAATAATATGGACATCTATAACAAAAGCAAGGAAATTACCTAATCTGAACACTGTTCAATGTTGTAAAGATGCTCAATGTATACACAGGCTTTTGTTCAATATGTTTAAAAATTGTATGTTTTAAATCATTGATTACTTGTACCCTTAATTTTTGATTTACTAGTTCAATTGTTACTTGTTATTTCTGTTAAACAATAAAAAACGTGTACACAATATTGATGTTCTTGATCTTTTCCCGTAAGGGGTAGTAGTATACCATTAAATAAAACAGTGGTCTGGTTTTCTTTAACAAAATCCCAAAAAAGGGGATATTGGTTCATTAAGTAGATCGAGAGTTTATACAGTAGTAGGTAGTAGTGTGAAGAGAACCGTAGTAATATGATATAAAAACCTTAGGACATACATGAATCAACCTTTATCGCCTACTGAAAAATGGATATAAAGTTTCTCATAGAGGATCCCTATCGCCCCCCCTGGGAAGGTCCCATATCGCCCCCCACCCTGGGGAGGTTCCCCATATCGCCCCCCTTTACTACTGACCGTTAAATCCAAATATAGCGCACACATAAACTACATTGAGTTAAAATACCATGATAATTTATCATAATATCATGATAATAATGATATTGTTTATCATTCCATAACAAACATGCAAAAAGGTGGAAGTATAAAATAAAAGGGTTATTGTAGCAGTAGCTACCTTAGACTCGTGGATTATTTTGCAAGGTTGTGCGCCTCGTGTGATCCGTCCTTGCAAATTCCACTCGAGCCAATAACAGCATCCCAGATCAAGCTACTATTATTTTTAACCCTATTTGATCCGGTGGCATCTGCTGACTAAGGGAAGATATTTAAATGTAACGGCGGATCTACATCAGCATTATATCATTGCAGTTGTTAAAGGTGTGTAGGCGACTCGCTCGCGGAATGAATAACGCTTAAACATTGTCGAAAAGTATTTTGCAAAGCATGGAGGTATATTTCTATTACGTGATAGCTAGGAGGCTATCGCGATACATAAAAATATATTGATAAAGCGAAGTTTTTCTGAAAAGATTATCTCAAAAATCGAAAGTTTCCAGCAAATATTTTTGCGATAATTTACATTTGTATCTCGTTTTTTTTGAGAAGTGCCCGCAGTTTCCATTTGTTAGCAAGATAGCTGTCTCGATAATTTCAGCAATTATCTTGATATTTCAAGCTTTTTTGAAAACTTTATCTCAACAGTCTAAAGTTTCCTGGAAATAAAAGCGTATCTTGAAAACAATGATTTATTGCGATAATGTTTTCCAAAACAGGCGCAACATTTTTGGAAAGTTTTAGATTATTACCGAGATTGCTACCTAGTATCTCGTGGCAGTTTCAAGCACTAACACTACTCTTTGTAACACAATGAAACAATTAAATTTTAAATTTTATATTTGCATTCACAATAATTACTGAAATATGTGAAGATTTTCTTTATAAGAATTGAACGCAACCAACCAACATAATTATAGCAGACTTAGTTTGACCGAGTCTGTTCATAAGAGGTAATGATGTGCTACTGCCTGTTTATCTACATACTGCTAAAAAAACGCCATAATACTGTATGGTTTTTATACGTTTTGATTAGTAAATAATATTATTTTTAATGAAACGTGTTGGATAGACATTGGATAGGTGTAGGATAATTTCAATACACAACTATACTTTGTCTTAATTGTGACATAAGTTAACAGCATACTGGGCCGCGAAGCGCAACCACAAAGAAAACGATGGTTGTCAAAATGCAAAGTATGAACAACCGTGATAAGAGTGCAACTAAGAATTGAAGGATTATCTTCACATTACATTTTACATTTAAAGGCACTGACCTCCGGATTTTGGCTAAAATATTTTACTTTTATATTGACAGTTGGTCGTATTATGAACATTTGAATATCAGATTTGGTCTCTAAACTACTTTAAAAATGCCAAATCAAGAAAGAAAAGATGACCGCGCCGGGAATCGAAACCGGATCGCCGCGGCAATAAAGGAAGGTCGCTACCGATAGAGCTATGGAGGATTTATTCTTAATGAGCGTTAAATATACATATTTATTATCGAGGCAGTTTACCTCCAGCGCTTTTCGATGTTCATAGTAAAAATTAGTAAAATCAACTACTACTACCAGTAATTCTCATGGGTTTCTGTAAAATATAGTCCGTCAGTACATAAGTTTCAAACCATTCTTAAGAAATATAGCATTAATTTTCAGATATCTAAAAAAATCTTTTTTTGTTGATGTTGCCGAAAGATCTGGAGGCTAGTGCCTTTAAAATGGGCATGTCAGTAACAGAATCTTGCGAGTTAACGTGCTGATGACACCCGGTGTCATTGCAACTGATGCCAATTGTAGGCTACAGACCTGTAAATAGATTTACGTAAACTTTGCTCCTTGATATGTTTGATATTTGTATTCACTTTGACTATCCTAACTCCAATAAAGATTTGTGAAATGCACCTCAGATCATGATGTCTGTCATATTTAGGTGGTTAACTGGCATCACTGTGTCATTTGTCTCCCGTTTCTCTCCAAAACTGCATACACATCTAAACATCTATTACTTCATCAAATTATCAAAGCAGAAAGTTGTTCACCGTCTCGTATAAACTCCTCGATATTTTGTTAATTTTTATAATAGAAAATACTTATCTCAATGCTAGCACATTTTGACCAGTCAGCAGATCATAAACACGTAACAGCAACGCAAGTTTCATTTTGCTGATCCTATTTCTGTAACCTAACATTTTCAATGTTAGCCTATTTAATCTATTAGTGGAATAGGGAAACGCATACCATAAGTTCTTATCTATGACAGATAACGTAAAATGTCTTATCATTAGGTTAAAATACGTCTACTAGCATTAGAAACGATCGTCCACAATCGGTGACACTTCGTACGTATAACATGTATTACGTTAATGTTTTTTGTACACTTTTACTATCGTATTTGAAACTACATATTTAGTTTGGCATGTATGCTTTTGATTTCTAGAATTTATTGTTGTTTTGTCCTTACCTAGTTTATAGAGTTGTTCTTATTTCAGTTCGAGATATACCATGAATATAATAAAAATTTCCACAACGGTATTCAGTGTGTTAAGTTTGTACACTACTCTTGTCTCTGGTGACTACTCGTGTGTGTGTAACTACAGTGTCGAAAAGAGTGTATTTACAACAGTAAGTCATTTCTTAACTTGTAGTTAGAGCTAAAAACGAGTAAAAATATAGATAAAATAAGAAAGAGTTTGACTTCAACATTATTAACCATATGTCTTATGTTTTCATATGTACGTATTTGCATGGGGTTGTGAAATTTAGTTTTTGATACACTGCCATCCCCGACCACCAATCGACCCTTACGGCACAAAAATAAAATAAAATAAACATAACTAAATACCTAGTCTATAAAACTTGTAACTTTTGCTTTCAACAGATGAATGAGCAGGGCAGTCCTATTGGATACATGTATGAATTTGATTGCAAACAGAAACTGGACTTGCAACAAGGCACACAAGGATGGTTCGAAATAGCTTTCGAGCACCAGGTAAATTTATATTATACATTTCTACCAAACTTTTGCCTGGTTTCTGAAATTATATGTGCGACAACATAGCGAAGTAAAGGTGTTTATATGTATTATAACTATGTATTCTTTTAAGGAAATGTTCTCCAAATATAACTCATTATTACATGTCTCCTTTTATAAATTGCCGGTCCACAGTTTATGCTATTGATTGGTATATAGCTAAAGACTATACTTTTCTGGGCTATAGTCAAAACTTGAAGAAAAATATATAAAAGCTTCTGATGCCATGAAATAAAGCACTTATTGAACGGCTTCGGTCCTCGGGTAATAGAATGAAATATTGAAAGCAAATTATTAAATGTATATTTTTATTGCTTGAATATATATCTTCATTTATGATAAATACAAAAGAAGAATATTTTCCCACTTACCAGCGTAATAAACTTTAGGTGATAGTTGGATAGTTCAATACCATGTTTGTATATAACGTTATATATTTTAGGTAAACATTTATTTTTGTTAAATACGACATATCCTGTCACATTAGCTGAAACTCGCTTGTTCTGGGATATCTAAGACTAATAAAATCTAGAGAAAGATCTACAGGAGTTTGATCCCCAGGCCATGACGATGTGATAAAAGACATTGTGTCTGACATCATTAGTCCTTCATCTCTGTTACATAAGGGGATGTTGGCAGTTATACTTAAGGAGAACATGACTGTACTTGTACAGAATCCAGGAACACCGGTGCTGTCACTTAACTAAAATACTGTTGAAAAACGACGTTTAACCCAAACAAACAAACTATTCATGAGAAGTAATGAAATGTACAACGCCGCTTACGTCTCTTAGCACCGGCTTAAGCTGAACTCGATTACCCATAAATATTGAATGAACTCCAAAAACCTAAAATGTATGTATACGAATGCTCGCACTTCCTGTATGATTAGTATCTACATGTATATTCAAGAACTATGTATATAGTATACAAATGTATATGTGTGTGTGTGTGTGTGTGTGTGTGTGTGTGTGTGTGTGTTCGGGTTTAACGTCTTTTTCAACAATTTTTCAGTCATATAAACGACGGACAAATGTATATAAAAATCTATAAAGATCAGCAGTATCTGCAACAAATAATACCTACCTACCTACCTACCTACATTTATGCGTATATATACTAGAGTTGTGTTAACCTTATTCAACAGTCAAGTCCATAGGCCATAAAATGAAACTGACAAAAATACGATTGTGGTTCACAAACAAACATGGCTCTATATACTCATTAAACAAGTTATCATTTGCGAAAAATGCAGCGATGACTAGTATTATATCAACAAAAAGTACGTTACTACGGTATATCCATAGAACACCTTCGTTAAGATTATAGTAAATACTATTTTGTGTATACCAAATTCACTTGCATAAATTTAAGATATTTCTGAGCAGCCTACAATGTATTTATTAAATATACATATATTTTGCCATGTTTACAGATTGGATACCTAAAACAAGACGATCAGATTCAACTTCAACTTTGTCCAGGGGATCCACCACATGAGGATATTGGTAAGTTTGTACATTATTTTGAGTGCATTTTGTTTTCCAAAGACTTATTTCATTTCCGCTTTTAAGCGTACATAATTATGTACTCGTTTGATGTTAATATTAGGCAAACGTATACTAATTGTCAAAGTCATTCAATAAAAATTTGGCAACTTAAATTTCACACATAAATCTTTTTGATATATGCCGGAGGTGTGATCCTGCTAGATGCAACTTGGCTTTGTTTTTTTTTTAAACAGGAGCATTAGGCAAGAAAAATGTTTATGTGTCCTAACAATTTCTGTAATTTATCAAATTGAATATCTTTAATAAAATGCCACAAAATTATGACTAGTTTGCATCTGTGAACAAAATGTTATAGAGTATAGAATAGATTGTATAAAATATTCAACAGGAGCAGCCACGCCGCCCATACAACTATAAGCCTAACACATATATTGAAATTGCAGATTCAAGTATACGCGTGTACTTTTAAGAAACGGCTTGATACGTACGTATTCGAGCATTGTATTATTCCCGGAATTCTAATAGGTTTAATTTGTCTCTGCGTTCTAGTGACGACAGTTTCATCTCCAGTCTCCTCGACCCAGTCAGCAGACACATCGTCTACGAATTCTTACCAAACTTCAAAGATAGCAGCACCAACTGACATTTTATCATCAACAATATCGACAAAACTGAGCACCCAAACACAAACGACACAGATCACAATCACAACAACATCACAATCTGTAGTTTCATCACCTGCCATCAGTACAAGGCTTTCAACAACAAAGCAAACGACACAGACATCAACAACAGGATTGGTTACCCATACTCTACCATCCAGTATTCCTAATAAATTCAGTCTAGGTAAGTTTAACTTCTGCTCACCTATATACAAAATAATAAATAATAACTTATCTTTAAATGTTTAATAATAAAAATACAAAATTCGTGTTACTCAATTAGATATTCACCATAATGTATGAAATTAACAAACTATGAGATATTAATTAATAGTTTTTTCTTGCTAACATATGTACTGAGTGTACACATACCGCAATTTTCACCGCATGTTTAGAAAAAACGAAGACCATTTTATTATCTTATATTTTATTTAACAAGTTTGTATTTAAGTAATACGCAGATCGACAAGTTTTCTCACACAGCTTCCCCACTTCTGTCAAATGATCACGTGATCAAGTACATTTGAGCCGCGCCATGACAAAAACAACATATTGCATTTGCAACCAGCATGGATCCAGACCAGCCTGTGCATCCGCGCACACTGCTCAGGATCCATACTGTTCGCTTTCAAAGCCTATTGCAATTAGAAAAACAGTTAGCGAACAGCATGGATCCTGACCAGACTGCGCGGATGCACAGGCTAGTCTGGATC
>NW_026460998.1:0-79092 GCF_021730395.1 Mercenaria mercenaria | reverse complement strand
CCGACACTGTCCTTTTCCGACCCTGCTGTCAGTTCCAGACCCAAGATACAGCTATAAGTCTGGGTCCTCTTGTCTGTCTTTGAAAACCCTTCGTACATACCCAGTTTTAGGGGGGCACACTTCTGGGTTCTGAGCTACGGCGGCTCAAAGCGGGCCAAGGAGGCCAATTTTGTCTCCGACACTGTCCTTTTCACGACCCTGCTGTCAGTTCCAGACCCAAGAGTCCTTCCTTATTTGATGTCAACATTCTAAGACAGTTATTTTGAGCATTTCATAAATCTGACAGATTGTTATATTGATTTTGTAATCTTCTGGTGTAACTTTTAAACAATCATCCTGATATATGTTAATTTCTCTAGTGTGCGGACCGTAAATAGATTCCTGGGTGCAGTTTAGTAACGTTCGCAAGCTACTGTTCGCCAGTTTTATTTCCGATTTCTATTCAGGGGACAGCACTCAGTTAAATGCACGCTAATTTTAATGCTCGCCGTTTGTGCGCGCTAGCTTGTGTTTAGAAAATGTATATTATAAAATTTTGGTAAAATTTTTGTGTACTTGTCTAAAAGCTGTACTACCATATTTAATTCACTCCAGTCAGAAAGCATATGTAAGGGAGAAACATTGGGCCCAAAGGGAAACATGCACCCAACTTTTTGAAAAGACAAACCATCCTTGGTTCATGATTTCAATGACTTAAAATTATGTGAAAAAAGCCTCAGATGCTAAACTAAATAAAGAAGGAATACGGGCGTTTGTTTCGTAGTCTGAAAAAAATAGAAATCCGAAATTTAATGACATAAATTGGACAAATTATTATCATGTAAAAACTCTTGGGAGCTGCCATGGTTATACCGATGACGATAAAAATAAACTCCTGTCTTCGATTTTGAAAGCCAAGAAATTTAACAATAAAGGAAAAGTCCCTTATCATTATGTATTCTGTCTTCTCCGTGTTAAGATGAGATAGAAACTAAAGGCATACATTAAATATATGCCAACGAGCTAAAACAATTAATAACTTGACATTTTGTAGGATACGATAAATCCCTTGGTGTTTTTTAATTTATCGAATATAAATGACTTATCTTTAAATATTCAAATGATATATTTTGTTTTTCGGTTAAAATATTTTTAGAGAAAGACAGATTTTATAATCACATTTCTTATATGTTTTCGTTCATAGTTTTTGTTTTATGTTCAAGCAGTGCGTCGCTGGTGCGAGGTTCTAAAGTTGTTCGAACCCAACACTGTCAAAGACGTCTAAAATAGATTAGTTTGTTAATCAGAGGAAACGTTTTCGGATCAAGCCTCTGTATTATACATCGTTTTAAAGAAGAAATATTACTTCAGTTAATACGCCAAAAATTTTCAAAAAAAGATATTAAAGCAAACGGAGTGGCTTACACTTTAAATGAATACTCTGACTGAATACGTTAATATTCTTGCGGTAGTTCTGCAAGTTTCGGATAAATTGTTTTCTACCATGAAGAATTTGATTAAATTCTGATTTTTCAAAATTTCAGAGGATACGTAGAACACTGGTAAATAAAAACATACAGTCGTGTGCTTGATTATTTGCTAGATCGACTTAAAAATTTGAACCTCATACAACTTTCATAATGGAAGTCTATAGAAGAATTACAATTGTGATAACATTTTCGCAAAGAAAAAACACTTTTTCTATGATGTAGGTTTTAATAAAACTTCTTACTCTCGTAAATAAACATAATATAATATGAATAATATGGTGAAAGAAATGTTTATGCATTTGTGCTTGTTTTCACATTTCAAGGTGATCTGAAATATTTTGGACTTACTTGATTTTTGTTTGTTTGTTTTGGGTTTAACGCCGTTTTTCAACAGTATTTCAGTCATGTAACGGGGGCAGTTAACCCTAACCGTGTTCCTGGATTCTGTACCAGTACAAACCTGTTCTCCGCAAGTAACTGCCAATTTCCCCCACATGAATTATCAGAGGTGGAGGACGATGATTTCAGACCAATGTCTTTTATCAAATCGTCACGGAGAACATACGCCCGCCCGAGGACGAACTCGCGACCCCGGATCCGTAGCCCAAAACGTTTCCCCCTTACTGAGCTAAGCGGGGGCTTGGACTTACTTGTTGTGTAAGTTTTGACACATATTAAATCTTTTAAAAGATAGTAGCAATGCCATTTATTGAATTACCCATGGGGTTGCACTAAGGTCATTTGCCTTTTTAATAAATTTACTCATGGTTTGCCATGATTTCATAATCCGTATACCAAGCCCAGGCATCGGTAAAATAATGTCACGCTATAATTTTCGGTTTATCAAAAGTCGGGTCTTATCAACAAAAGCTGCATAAAAAGCCGCCATATTCATCGAAAATAAATATAACGATTTTTTTAAGAAAAACGCAAACAAATTTTGTTTAATCAACTGCGCACATGGGAAAATTTTGGAAGCAATTGCACAACATATAATATGCTCAGGACGGAACAAAACTGGGAAATACTTTGTTAACTACACCAATAATTAGTCTTGTATTTGAACAAGTATAAAAGATCGTTTGCATTTTTAAAGGAGCAAAAAATGCAAATATTTTTACAAAAATATTGAACCAAGCTTTATCAAACGGTTTTCTGCACAATGTGCAATTTAAAAGAGAAACACTGATACTATCTGTTTTTGAAACTGTCATAAAGTGGGTCCTATTTTGGTTGGGAAATTGTTTTTGAAATAGTATAGAAGTTTTTGCTGTACAAAAAAAAGGGAAAAAACATTAACATTTCAGGATATTGCATTTGGATTCGAGCTACGTAATGCAATTCTTGTTGAAACAAAATTGCGCATCTGGAGTATCGAAATGAAATTGAATTTAAAAAGTGTTCTACTTAAATCATTTTTTCATTTTCTGTGAGTTTTTTTAAGATCAAACGATGTATGGAAGGACCATATTTTTTAGATGAAGTGCATGGAGTATACAAAGGGAAAAACTCGTAGTATTATTGATCATTTGCGTGACAGACTTATCCTTCAAACTTTTGCGTCTCATGTCTAAAGCTAAAAAGACGGATATAATGATAATACTATTTAAAGTAGTCCTAGTACAATAGTTTTGTGTTGCTCTTGTTAATATCCGAATGTGCCTTATGGATTTATTATGTACTGAAACGTTTACATGCGAGTTTCTTTAACCTTTAGCTTGCTGGCGGCAAGTGATTCTGTCATTGCGACAAGTGCAGACCAAGGTCAGCTTACACATCATGTTATCTGTCCGTGGCTATTCGCTATTCAGGGCAGTTAATGTTTCAATAAAGCCCCTTTCGAATCCTATATGGATTTGCCCCAAATTGCATGATGGACAGGACCATTTTAGAAATTTAGTGGGAAAGGGTTAAGAATGTTAAATATGATTCCTGTTTATATTAGAGATGTACCTAGAGCTCTGTATTTCAACGACAACAACAACAAGATCAGGTGCACCATGCTAAAACTAGCGACATTTATCAGTCACATTGTCGTCGGTCGTATCGCATTGTCGAGCTTCTTTTTGGCATAGAGTTTGTCGTATTGCATTGTCACTTTCGCATTGTCGTATTGTCGCAGTCTTAGCGCAACGGACGAGATTACAACCGGCGGGGGACGTTTCGTACTGACATTTATGCAAAATAGTTGCCTGTTTTGTCTGTTATCCTTACACTGTGCGTCGCTACTTCGTTAGACTTAATAATTATGAGTCGACTATATAACGTCACACTCTCAGTCTTACAAAATCTGGTCGTGTTAGAATGAAATATAACTTCGCGGTTGCAACGAGAGATAATTGCAAACATGTATTTCTAACTATGCTAACACTTGCACTATACATAATATTCTGTATGTAACAATAGGGTCTCTTTTTGTGAATCTACAGGTCACTTGCTATAACGCAAGGGCACTACCATCCACACATCCTTAAACAAGGGCAATTAGCCAGTAGAATTTAATTTCCTTCTTCATGTTTGAACAGTGATCAGGAAGATACATTGATAATCATCACATGATATTGCAAGAATAATAATAGCGTCGTAATAGTTAGAGACACTTAAAAGACCTTTCCAAAAAATCTATGGAGTTTTACATTATTTTTGTAATTTTGGGCCTGGGGTCGCGACTTATTTGATTTTCTTTCTATAGTTCTACAATTCATCCTACAAATTGCTATTTATGACGTTATGCATGAATAAGAGGAAACAAACTACAATACAAAGTACGAGTATAGTCTGCAGTGTAAGTATGTACTTAATTTTCTACATCGTAATGCCCCCAGAAAAGAACTTAGTAAACTTCTTTCCGACCAAGCATTCATTCAAATTTACTAGGTCATAAGTTTGCTAAGTTTGAATAACAAGATGTTACTGAATTTAATTTTATACGCTGATCATAAATCTTTATAATACTATTACTTCCTTCGCCCCCGACAACAATGGACCGACACGCAACTCAACCCGTCGGTATTACACATCCCACGCAGAAAGCCCAATTTTTAAAAGAGAAAAAATGACACTGAACATAAAACAACCTTCGCAATAATAGCCGAACCCATCAAAATAGCGGCCAATCGTGTTTGGTATTCTAATAAGGGAAACAAACTACTATAGCTATTTACACATACTTCAGCACTTATATTTCTTGTACCATTGATTTAGCTTAAGGGAAACAATTCCACGGGCTTCTATGTTTTCAATCAATTACCTAGAGAGGGTAAAAGGAAGGACAAAAACGAACAATCAAAACCCTGAAATCATCATCATCACGTATTATGTAACGGTTGTTAAGCATGGTTATTAAAAAAAATTAATTTAGCCTTCAACACAAGCCTTTGCATGTCCAATGAAATACAAAGCCACCTCTGTAAACAGGCCAATATCATCATCAGTCCGCGGAAGTTTGATGGCTACTTAGACAGGGAAAAATGATCTAGATTGGAGTGGAAGTTGAAACGGCAGCCATTTTGATTTTAAAGACAGTACACGTTGACTTTTGAGCACAGCATTCTGATATGTTTAGCGTAACAAAACAACGAAACCCTAAATTAAGGTTTTACACAGTAAATTTTTCACAAATCACATTCCAAGTGTATTCATTGGGCTACTGCGCAATGCAGGCGTCTGGAAATAGACAGTAGTGTATGAAAAAAACGGGAATCCGCGTGTATCGGAAAATAGAATAACGGGACAGTATACCAAACTGTTTGGCAAGGCTAAGGTCACAAAAAGACATTCGCCAGTCGATACCGCGAAAGGACCGATATATGATGTCATCAATGGCTCAGGATTGAAATATAATTTGGTGCTATTCAAACTCTCGATTACTACAAAGCTTTTGTCTTATATCTAATGGTTATTGAATCGTAGAACCGCTGTTTTAAACTATAAGCGCATATCTTCCACCGTAACGATTAAATATCATACTTCCATGTCGTTGTAAAGTTTTGCTATCGGTTTAGTGTCGTTTAGTCAGGACATTTTGTTACATCTTACAGGTTTGAAAAAAATATTGGGGGAAACAAACAATCAGAAAAGATATTTACAAAGGAAGTTGACATTCCAGTAACAGCATTTAAGGATGGTTTTAGGTTACAGGATAACCTTTGAGGGAGTATAAATGCTCCGCAGACACTGCTTCAACATGGTCATTTTCAATGAATAGAGTTATATTTTCGGATCAGTTTAAGGGTTTCGCGACACATCATGCCAATGGATCAATAGCGCGATACATGAATGATTAAACCCCCACAACCAAGTGAAAGTAAGTGCAAATATCAATATGTACATTTAGTTCTAGTTGAAATACCCCATATAAAAATAAATCCATTATATTTATCATTCTATTTTATACTGTTGTGTCACTATGAGTTAAGAATTTTTCTAAGACAAGTGTTTACCAGTACCAGTTCTACTTCATTCGGAAGATTCCTGAAATATTACACTGTCGAATTATATTATTAGCAGTTATAATGTTTTAGAACCTCTCCGGACAAGAATCACAAGCCTGCCTAATTTTGAAATATCCCCATATTGTAATAAAGCTTTGAGTTGAGGTCGTTTTAAGTTCGGAGACCTTGGTCTATGGACGCAAAGAAAGCGACAAAGACTGATGTCTAGCAGGAAAAGTTACACGTGGTAAAAAAGCATATTAAAGGTATGTCTTTCACCAGATTTATTAAACTCGTTAAATAAATTGATAAAATGCTTATACTATGTTTAAACCTAACCCTAACTTCAGTCAGTATATTGTACCCCTCCCCCACACGTGCGCAACAAATAGAGGCGATATACTGTTGGGGGCAGAGCTGAGCTATAATTTTCATTAAGACACTAACGACTATCCATATTTCTTTTAAAAGAAGGTATATGCTCATCACTTTAACATGACCATTTCATACAAATAAAACTATGTAGACCTAGAAAATCCTCAATCAAAATTTTTCATTTGCCAAAGTATACTAACTGTGTGCTGAATTAATCTTTCCTCTTCTTCCGTAACAGTCGTTTGTTCAACAAAATTAAAGTTTTAAGTGGTATTCTTACTGTTTTTATTGCCATTTATTAGCATGTAGTATGTAAACTAGCTTCCTATCCCCCCAGTTCTTTCATAATACATCTTAACAGATCTGGAAAAATAGTGCATATAATCAACCTTTGAAAATATGGGCAGAGAAGGTTTTAACCTAGTTATAAAATGGATATGCGAGCAAACTTATACTGTATGTGTACGTGTTATATCACACTCTTTTAGGATCAAGAAACACCAACGATAATTCTTTGAAGATAAATTGCATCTCACAATGGATCATTTGACTGAATATCATGGGTCGGTCGCGAAATTGAGATGGGAAAAGCTTAAGCTTGAACTTAGCCTTATAGAACCTTTGATAAATGTCGTTTTTAATTACTTCAATCCTAGCCCCCATAAGGTCCATGACACACTATAGTGATACTCTATAGGGACAGATATATATTCCAACCAATCCAAGGATTTATTTATGCAATATTAAATAGGCAATTTCGCTGTGGAAGTGGATGAATAATATTTCGAATCGAATGTATGTCAGTTGTAAAGCAAAAAATTCGGCCGACCAAAGAGGCATGGTGATGTATGTATGTGATTGTTGGTTGTATTATTTAAGGTCCAAAGGTGTAGAATTTTGTTACGATGATACAGCAGCTACAAATGAATTTAAATCATTAAGGAGGTAGGTTCCCTTGATATTTGTAGTGTGACACGGCAGCAAGTGACGTTTACGACGGGTTTAGACAAATTAATGAATATGTTATCATTCTTTGGAATTAACTCTTGAACTGCTTGATCTTATGTTACTGGTTTAATAATGGAAATAATGGAATGAATTGCCGCCGCACAACGCTTACAACATTGTTGCCATAAATGCGTCATTGAGTATGCTGTTACGTGTCAGTTAGGCCCCTTAATAGCTTTTTTTTACTTAATAGTGAAAAAAAATATAGTTTTACAACATTTTGATGTTTGGTACCCCACCCAATGTACTGATGTAAAAGCTATTGATTAGGTAGAGTGAAGCACAAATGCGTTGTTTGTTATTCACACCATGATACTCTTGTATTACACGTCTAGGTTCCAGGGCTTTTCACTTGACAAGATATGACAGTGACATGTTTTTACATAGACTGTAAAACAAGATGGTATGAGGTAGGTGAGCGACCTTTGAATTTTTGAAACAAGTCAGAATCCTTAACGGTTTTTGTATGTTTTTGCATAAAAACTACCTTTTTTCATGGCTCCGCCATGAATAACGGGAAAAAAAATCGTGTGCAAAACAAGCATTCACGTGCTGTTAATACATTGATTTGTCATTTAGACACTGCTTTGCCAGGGGGTATGTATGCTTTCGCGCAGATGATATTTGGCATTGGCATTTGTTTTTCAATATACCTTTCTTGTAGCAATCTAGATACTAGTAATCCATCTATGTTTAGCGTTCAGTTTCCACAACGTCAGCCCATACTTTCCGTATCGTTATTAGCGTTTTCCCTTTACAAGCGTTGTTCGTTATGTTACTCCCTGTGACTTACCTAGTATCGCGTGTAAATTGTGCTATTGTCGTTTTAGGTATTATATTATGCTTTTTGTTAGTATCAGTAGTTACCTTATTTAAGGTTTACTGATTTTTTCGCACAGAATTCATATAATTAAACCTAAAAGTAGTCAAGCTTGTACTCATCGTACTCTTACGTGTGTACGTATTCCAAATATTTCGAATGTAAAAGTAGTTATTTTAAAATACTGTAAGTACCTCAACTTTATGAGTTATATGCAAAATTATGTGTAATTAACGTTTGGTAATACTAAAAATACAACTAAAGGATGTTCCAACCCTTCAAATCACGCTTTTGGTAGTGTTGATGTAGTGTGTGGGTTCTGGCAAATCTAAATTGTTTACCGGTTAAGCAACCGCCTGGTAACTAAATGTACCGGAATGTCAGTATCAATATGAAAACAAAGCTTTTAGTCGTGTGAATGTTTTTTTTTCTGCAGAATGCGACAATACACGTTTGTTTGTTTATTAACGCCTGTAGATGCCCTTGGGATATGTATTGTGACCTCGCTTCGGTTCGGTCAAACAATCCCGCGGGTTCTGGCGTTAATACACAAAAAAGTGAATTCTCTCATTAAACCGTGGTTCTTTATTCATAATACATGTATTACGTAATATGCGTAAAAATGACTATTTTACAGCCTTAGGAATACTTCGAGATAAACGGCAGTTTAACCTACCAACGCCTCAAACATTCCAGAATCAGGGCTTTATTTTTTTTATTCCAATATATATATATATTATATCAAGATTGCATTCCTGAGAGGGTGATACTGAAAAAATGTCCCCGCGAGATATATGAATATGAGCGGGCCAGCCGAGGTCTGTATTATTATTCGAGAGGTGAACATATTTCATATCACCTTCCGGCAATGATATTTATTTTATTATACCGAAGATAATCAGGGTCACAGCTTTTCCTGGAAAATCAACATAGTAATTTATTTACATTAAAGAGTAATTATAATCAAAAAGACGGCCAGCAACACACAGTCTTTACTTGTTAGCACTTATCATTTGAGGGGACTTTGCGTGTATAAGATTTTTTTTTTGATAGATTAAACGAGACGTTTACATCCTGCAACAATAAGTTTTTTAAATATCATTTGAAATGTTCATGTCCTTGTAGTTTGGATAAACCAGTTCTCTTTTGATGTAGTAAATGGTAATAAAACTTCTTAAATGTTTTGTGTTGATTGATATACAGTTAAACGATACCCACAACAAAGACGGTAAGGGCACACTTTCCTAGCTTACCTATGAACAATGCATGTGTTTACCTCACGTAAATTCGGAAGAGTAACTTTTATTAAAAGCACACTGTCGGCCGGAACAAGCGCTACATACAAGATAACGATGTATCCTCCTGTTGCGATTGGATTTAACGAGTAAAATGGCAGTGACATTGTAATAGGACTTTAAAACGAATTGCGATTGAATATAGAAATGTTACACGGCTACAAAATATAAAAATCGCCATTGAAATAGTTGAATTTAAAATTGACTTTGCGATAGAAAACAATAGCGACAGTGCAATAGAATAAAATGGGGCAAGTCTGACTGCAAGTTAACAAAAAAACAGAGTAGTTTTATATATTGTAATGATTTCCGTCTGAATTAGTGAATATTTTGGGACTGAGGATTAAACCTCTACATTTAAATGGCATCTAAGGGAATCTATATCTTGTTGATAATATAAACATACCTACATATAAAATTTTTCTTTCTTGTCGATAATAAATGAATATACTGTGTAAAGGACAAATATTCTTACATTTGCGCTCAGACTTTAGTACAATATGAAAACATTTCTACAACATTCAAAGTCATTAAACCATAACTTTAGTTGAAGAAAAATCAGTTATGAGAAATTGTCTTTCAATACAAAAGAATCACGTTAGATCCTAGCAAGAATTTGATGAGGGACGGTACTTGTAATACATGAAAAAACCCTTGTGAATAAAAATTTAAACTGATATTCATCACAATTGTAAGTGGGGCCCCTTTAATGATAATGTGAATCAAAACGTTTTTGTCTTTGTATGTCTGTGTTATCAGAGAAATATCGAAAAAAGTAAATCATTGCAAAAAATACCTGTATGTCTTTACATACAATTTTGCAACAACATGTATTTATCTTTTGGTGTTTTATTTCTGGTCACGTTGACTTTTGCGTCCTACGACGAAACTTCTTTGAATTGTAATTGTTATTTCAGATGAAGACACAAAGACTAAATTAGTAAAGCAGTATCTTCTATCAATCGTCTCATTTATCGTTTCGTAATTGGTTTTATATTGTCAAATATGTTTCATGTACGTTTCAGTCATGTACACAATATTACACTGTTGCCGTATTGCTGTGTTTTGTCCTTTTGGTCATTGTTAGAAAAAAGTTTATGTTTTCTTGCGGTATTTTCAGTATTTATTTTTTTTTATAAACTATTTGTTTACGCTGAGCTCTGTTACTTTGTTTCTAGCTACTGTTTAAAAATCTGTATCCAATTATGAGGATTATGCATAGTTTTACAGTTCACCTTTCAACATTTTGACACTTCTTCTTTAATGTAGCTTGTTTAAGACCAATATAATACCCAGGTTTTACGAAAGTATTGCTTACAAAAATAACCATACAGCTTGTATGTAACAAAGGAGAACAGAAAAGGACAACGTCATGATAAAATAAAGGAAAACAACGGATATTGCTGGTCCCCGGGCAGTCGCAAAAACACCTTTGGGTAGTTTAAATTGATTACAACGTGCACGAAACTCATTTGCACCTGATGCCCTCAACCATGCAGAAAAAGGAAGGTATTACAATTATTATTCTATAAAAGTTTCGATAATAATAATAACGAAAGAGACATTTCCTGTGCAAAATTCACCAATTCATCAACATGTAAAGATCTTACTGTAATAAATGGCCGTAAAATGTTTTTAGAAACACAATTAAACATTTGTTACAAATGAATGAATGTTATATACCTTGACGTCTGACATCTAGACCGCAAACAATGGTTATATGATATTATCAAATGTTTGACGTCGCGGGAGTGTAATAAAGCCATTACTTAACAATGATAATACACTAATGTAATAACGCTTTGACGTCGACGTCGTTTATAGTAAAGGAGGCGTTATTCAAAATGGCTTGTTTATATAGTAAAAGAAAGTAGATTTTTTGACGCTTCAACAGGAAAAGCTAACATGTGATAAAAAAAAACATTACATTTGTGACTTTCCACATTAAATGTATCAAACTTGTCAAATAAAATTAATAAAATGCTAGGCAGAGCCTCGCATTTTATTATTTCATTCAATCCGTTTAATAAATTCAATATGAAAAGACACATCCTATATATATGTCTATTTTTTCCAACTTTCATGCAAATCACACCTTTATAGGCACTGACAGTCAGATTTTGCAAAAACAAAAAATTAGAAATAAGGATATTATTTCTATATATCTTTAGAAGGGTTTGAAACTTAATTACTGATATATTATATGTTATGGAAACACATGAGAATTAGTTGAACTAACTAGTCTTTCATTCAAAATGAACAATAAAGGCGTTCCAGAGGTAAATTTTGTATTTATAGCCTATAAGTACTAATTACTAAGTATTAATTCCTCTGTTGTGTATTGGACAAGGGCGCGGGAAAGTTTATTGCCGAGGCGGCTAGTGTCGATAATCGACTCGATCATGTTTTCTTTTTTGTTTCGTATTTTTTAGTATAGTTTAAAGAAAAAACTCTCAAGTTCGTAATATGATCAAATTCTTTGCCAAAATCTGGAGTCCGGTTCCTTTAACTAATTCATACATGTTTTGTTACCAGTCGGCAACAAATAAGCAGAATCGTTCAGGTTTGAGCAATCTTTCAAGACATTCGTTCACACTATTGAGTGAATTCATGCTGTTAGTTGTTTTCGTAACGCACCCATGATTTTGAAACCGACGTCAAGTTTTTACTCCCTTGGTGCTAATAAACCTGAGGATATGTACTTCTTACATTTAAGAAGTGTACAGCCCATGTAACGTAAGTGACTACTTTAAAAAATGAATACTCCTAGCCAGCAATGTCCTCATGTCACCTAAATGTAAGTTTGTGGGTGGGTGTTCAGGGTTATAGTCTTTTTTCAACAATTACATTCATATAAACGACGAAGTATGCTTGTTACAGAGAGTACAATGTCCCATTTTATGGTGCAGCCTCATTGGAATATCACTCCATAGACAAGTAACATGATACCTCATCCAGTCACCTTATACTGGCACCGTGCTTACCAGTCCTAGCACTTTCCTCTTAATGCTGAGCACCAAGCGATGAAGCTACTAGTACCATTTTTACGTTACCAAAGACCTCCCGCACTCGAAGCGGGTGTTCTACCCCTAGGCTGCCGAGGCGGTACCCTTTATGTAAAGACAATGTTTCCTTATTACATACTCCAATATAGTACGGTTCCTGTGTTGCCTATTCCCAATTAAGTCCATAAATTTAATGAGCTGAGTAAATTTTAAAACTTCGTAGGAATCTGATTGTTGAGTAACAGAACATCACGTTTTTATCTCAATCAAATAGTCTGTGATATTTTTGCTTGTCTGAATTCTTTGATTTCAGCCACTGAGTATAAACATCCCCCGCTACGTAATCTAGTTCAGCAATGCCGTTTCGTTTTTCAGGAACATATGGTTTAAAAAGGAATGTTATTGGACTGAGGGACAGACAGAAGAGTAACACAAACACTGCATAAATCAAACATAAACAAATTTTTAATTGTCCATGGCAATATTTAGTTTTTAGACATACTATATACCCATTTATATATACTCCTTTGTGTACTTAAGTATAATTCGACCTTGTTTTCATAAATAGCAATCTTTACGGTACAAAGCCATGCTCAGTAAAGTGTCTGTCACGCAGTTAATTTTACATGTCATTCTTAAATGTTTATGTGCGTATATTGTGCAAACTTGTTCTTTTTTCAATTTAATAAAAGGAATACAACTTGTAAGATGTCTCGTGAATTTCTCGTGATCTTTTTGATATACAGATAAAAATGATGCCCACTAACCACTATAAATAACAGAATCCTCTCTAGCTGAGATTTGAACAATGCCAATGTACCTCACTTAAATTCTGGAAAGTTGACTTTTTATATAAGAGCACTTGAAGGCAGGGAACAAATGCTACATGCAATGCATTCAACGCTGGAATAACGCAGGGGAATCTGAATAAGACAAAACGATAAACCAGATGGTACTGATGTAGAATGTTGTATGTCTGGTTAACAAACAAACCGCACGTTGGTGATGATATTGTTTCGCATGGTATATTGAAAACAAAGCACTTAAGATACACGACCACCTTAACAGAATATAAATGCCCTTAAATGCATCTAGATAAATTGCTACTTTGTAACCTTATATCTGTATATCATAACTAAAATAGTTCCTACATATTACTTTCCATTATCATGTCGCCTTCAGACATTTGTTCATCCTTGTGCTCGACATTATATAATTCTCACAGCGAACTGTATTAATGTACAAACGTATATAATTTATATTGTTATTAGATACAGAAAGGAAATCATTCCATAATAGTAGTGACTTAACAACAACAGGAACGAGGACTGAATTAGGTCTCTGGACGTAAAAATAATACAAAATACAGAAAAGAAAACGATTTTCAATTTTTCGCGGAAGATTCAATGTGATCCTTGCCTCTTTGAGATCAATTTTGTCGAGGTTGAATTTTCTGTTGGTTGTAAAAGAATATTTCTGTAAAATCTGTTTGAAGTTTCTCCAAAGATTGTTTGTAATACGGCTCATTACATACTGGTAAAAGGATCACGTGCCCAACTTATGACTATGTATAAATTTCAAAAGCGTTTAAATGCAAATTCTGACAGTGGAATTCAAAGTTGTAGGTTTATTTCTATATTATGTATCAAACATTAATCATATTGTAAAGAATAATGTTTTTCTTCATCAGTTGAGAATGAAAATAATTTATGAGGAAAATAATGTTTAGCATCGTACTCTATATACATATAAGTATGAATCATAGTCATTTTGACGACAAAAAGTTTTGGTATTTTCATTATAATTAACCGGTGCTAATATCTTTAAAATTACAACATGTAATTTCAATGTTCTGACTGAAATGCATTTTAAAAGTCCAGATTATTAGTCAGATTTCTACATTTACGCTAGGAAATTAAAAACGAAAACACTGTTTTTCAAATTAATGACGTTTAATTAAGTACGCACGTTTACAATCATGTAATAACAGAATTGTTAGCTGTTGAAAAAAAGCGCGATATCATCATTGTTGGGATACGATATTACGAGTGACGTTGCAGTGACATTGTAATAGACTTTAAAACGACATTGCGATTGAGTATGAAAATGCGAAACAGCTATACAATATACAAATCGACATTGCAATAGTAGAATTTAAAATGTGACAGTGCCATAGAAAATAACAACGACAATGCAATAGAATAGAATGGGGCAAAATTTCTGACTTCAAATTAAAACAAATAGCACAGAAGCTAGAAATTCAGACAACTATTAAAGTCTTTTTAACAGTTGAAACAATTCATGCCGAATAAGAAAACATCTTAAATGAGAATTATACTGATTTAGATGATAACTAGTGCAATCATGAATGTCTAGTATATAATATAAAACATATCTACGTAAAGAACAAATATGCTTACATTTGCGCTCTGATTTTAGTGCAGTAATAAAACATTTCTACTACAATTCAAACACATTAGACAATAACTTCAATCGGATGTTGAACGAGGCCACTGCAAATCTTCATTAGTAGAGTAATGTAACGAAAAGAGGAACTAATATTTCATTAGTTATTTTAACATTGATCAAGCATGTTTTTTACTTTAATGGTTACGTGTTTTATAGGAACGTTCTTTGTGGTCCAGTAGCCGATTCCACCTTGTTATGTTTTACCGAAAACTCCATTCATGTTTCCCAACCTGTAACAGTTTTTGTTCCACCATCCTCCACCGTCTAAAGACTTCACACAGCAATTTTCTGACGAAATATCATTATCCTTGTCATACGTTGAAAATTTCATATTGTTATGGAAACTCAGTAGTTCGCCAATACTACCTTCATAATCAAAGGCATCTACGTTCATAGTGTAAGCAGTTGCCGCTTCGTGAACGGTAAACACCTTGTAATGCGCATATTCAGTTGTGCCATCATAATTCTTCATATCGAAATATATCTGGCTGCCATCTCGAGTCAAACGGTGAATCTTTTCTAAGCCTAACCAATGAGAGCCGTCGATATCACCAAATCCAGTAACATAGTCATCCCAGGACCGGTAAAAGTTTACCTTATCGTCTATTCGTTTCTGCAATGGAAGTATACATTGTACAATTCCATATTATATGATTTTACCAAATACTGTTTTTTTAAGTGATGGTGACGAAATAGGAAACAGTAAGTTTGTGTTGAATTAAATGTGAATAGTGTTGTTGATCGTTTCGTCTTTATAAATCCTTAAATAATTTGATATACGGTATATTGAGCTGTTATTACTTATACGAAAGTTTGAATATTAATCAGTAACGGTATCACCTGACCCGCTAGTGGTAAAGAAAGATTTTCAGTCTTGTTAGTAATGAAAGAAATTGTTTTTTATTTACAGTAAACAGTCGTTTCGTTTAATATTGAAATCTTGTTTACAACGATAGTACACTGTACCTGAATCAAAGTCCAGCCCCCATTGGTCATGTCGCAATATACAAAAAACGGACATCTTCCATCTGGTGAGATAGAGTAAACTCCGTCTGTTCTTGTACCGTTCCTATATATCTCTGAGCAGTCTGTAAGACAGAAATTCTGATTTGAATATAAAAATTATGTCCATTTGACATTTTCGTCCTGTCGCTTTATGCATCCCTTGCCAAAAAGGAACATTTTGCATTCTTTTCCTTGATTGTGTTTTTTTATTCTATCATCCCTGCCAAATAGACACTTTCAGCTACTGCCAATGTTTGGATCTGTCGTTCTGTCGGTCCGCCTCAAGACAGAACGAAAACTGCAGCACAAAGTAACACGCCGGTAATGTAGCCCTGAAACTTGTCTTCTCGTCCTATCCTGACGGAACGACAAAACATTAATTGGTGTAAGATAGTGTCGATCTACCGTAATGGCTTGGGCGATAGAACGCCAAAAACTACACAATGGCAACTGAACTAAGAGCACAAAAGACAGAAATGAGCCACAATGCTCACTCTTGTATAATTGAATTGACAGTATCACAAAACTACACACAATTTTTTTATTGTTCTTTTGTAAAATATTTGTATGGCTGTCATTATATATAATTCCTGAAATTTTCTACTATTAACATTCCTCGCAGACCAAACACTCTCTCATTCTTTCTTTAACGATTTCTGTTCCTACGCATAGATTTCTTATACTTTAAGCTTCAAGGTTCGAAATCGAAACTTTTCCTGCCTTTGGCGATAAAAAACGTAATGTGAAAAATGGAAATAACATATGTAATATAAGCAGTCATATAAAGTGACTACACATTTCTGTACAATTACAAATTAGGAAACAACTGTCGACATAATGGATGGGAAAGTGTTTAAAGATGGCCACAAAGTTGGCCTAAAATATCTGTAATGCACATCAGTGTATCTATTACAGCACAAGATTAAGTGATGTTTGATGTTTTGACTACAGTTCGTTGGCTTCACAGTTACTAAAAATAAAGTATATACAATATGAAGAGAAATAAGACATATATTGCATGAACCAGAAGTATTGGCTAATACACTTAAAGAATGCAACAACCATACTTTGCCGTTTTAATTACAAACTGTTACATGTATATGGTATCTATTAAGGAGTTATACCTTTTGGGAAGCCTTCTATTGTTGTAAACGAAGAAGCCTTTTGTTCTTGAACAAGTCTCTGCAGTTGTTGTACCTGAACTTCTAATGAACGAATTTTCTCTTCCATTTCTTTTGAGCAAAAGTTTGTCATTACCATATCCGTGTTTGTGGTGCACATCCAGGTGTTATGCCCATAACATAAAAACCAACGCCAAGAATAGAGTAAACGTATATGATAATAGGATTGACCATCATATCTGTTCGAATCTTTGTTTTAAATACCAGGAAATAATTCACCCTAAAATGAAATAAAATCTAAAGCTAAATTTCATTGATATAGATAATATGTCGCTGCTTTACTAAGACGAATTATAAATTTATACACAATTTACTAATTTACTGGCATAATGTTGAATATTCCATGACACTAACACTACATTTTGTTCCAAAATGCCAGGACATTTTTTATCACCAAACTACCAATAAATCTTTCTAATTTGAGACAAAATCCGTTTTGATATTCTTGAAGACAGGTCCCTTACAGCAAATAAAAAGTACTTTCATGTACAAAAATGTTATAAAGGTATGTTAATAATAAAATCTGTCATACGAAATCGACACATTACTCATTTTTATCGATATACAGAAAAATAGTTCTAAACACGAATGTGACTTGTGTGTTTGTTAATTTTTGGTTGTTTAATTGATTTGCATTCTTTAGATATATATTTTTATACCAGTCCGTTATCTGTATAAATCTACAGGTCTACTTAAAGGGGCTTTATTTACTTTGGATGCGTCTCATTATTTTGTATCTATGTCAGAGGAACTTAGTTTGTGATACTAATCTTTGTTTTCGTTTATTTCATGTTTTATCTGTTTACTACTCGTAGCGTTTGTATGGCTGTTTCAAGACATTACTAATAGATCGTAACCTACAAGTAATTTATTTCGACTTGTATAGTTTTACTGCTGCATACGACTTTTTAAAAATCATACATTTGTTCTTATGAGGTATATATCAAGTAGGGTCTTTCTTGTGCGAGTATTGAAGCTCACTTGTTTTAGACAGTGACAACGGATTTTTATGAATTTACAAACTAATAAATAGCAAATATTTTTTCTCGTTTCACTACAGTATAACTGGCAAAATGTTGCAGTACTTTTTCATAAGCTCTTACTTGAAAACAATAGTTAGACTATTATACTATACATAAATAATTGTGATCATAAAAATAGATATCCATTTTCATACCATTCAGCAATTTTAGAAAAGATATCAACAAAGGCAAGTGCACCTGCCACACACATGATACTGTTTCGATTCTTATCAAGAGAAACTGTACAGCAATGTATGTAATAGAGAAAAGTACACATACAAAGTTGTAATTGTTTAAAGAGATACAATGATACCCTCAGTAAAAACCACGTGACCGGAGAGTGTAAGCCGGTTCAAATGTGCACAAAACTTCATATTTGCATATGATATCATCAATCCTGTTAAATAGATTGTATTGCAATCATAATTATGTTTCAGTTCCAAAATCTTTCTTTCTTAATAAATTGTTAACAAAGTCAAGAAAAAAGTATATATGATTTGACAATCAGGTTCCTTGTTTGGGTTTTTTGTTTAGTAATATAATAATGTATGAAATACAAGTCATTTTTGACACCCCGATTATTAATTCTTTAACAGCTTTTGAATCAGAATTTACAATTCATATGATTCAATAAAACTATATTTGGACGTTATCTTTGTTAAACAAACTTCAATAGGATTTAGGGTTCATCTGGAATACTGATATATGACGCATTGTAAATTATTTTAGATAGATTTTCAAACAACCGCTTTGCATAATGATCTTAACCTAACATTTGATTCAGCTCAAAATCAGTATGACAGCTGATGTTTTAAATACCTCAATGATGGCAATTTAAAACAAATATCAAAGTAAAACAATTTGTTAGAAATATTGCAGATGGACTTTTATTGTATTTATATCATTTTTGTGCCCCACCCAAATTTTTCTTGGATTGTGGGGGAACTTAGATTTGCCCTAGTTAATCCATCCGTAAATCCGTCTGTCCGTGTTTACATTTGCATACTAAGGTGGCTATAGGAGCAACAGATAACTGTACTTTTTCTTTGATGTCATTCATTCCGTAAGCTTTTATGAGGCAATTTTTCTTTTACGTGGCTAAAAGAACAACAGAGAGAAAAAAAGAATAGCCACAAAAATACCCATCTGAAAGAACCTCCGTCCGTCCGTCCGTCCGAACGTTTTTCGTTCATATGTTAAGAAGAATTTAACCTAGAGTGATCAAAACTCACAGAATTGTTATTCAGCGCGGAAGGTTGTGCACCAGGTATTTTAATTGGGATCTTACACACCCAGACCAGAGTTATTGCCCTTGACTAAGTCAAAAATATACATAAAAGGACCTGAGTTTGTGTCGCAAGAATCTCAGAGTATTTGAACTAGGATTATAAAACTATACAGGATTCTTTTCAGCATTTGAAGTTGTGCATCTGGGGTTCTGTTAGAGATATCACTCAGCCACACCAGAGGTATGGCCATAGACTAGTCAGAATATGTATAAAAGGGTCGCACTTATTTCAAAAAGTATTTGACTGCAGACTTATCTGAAAAAATAGACCAGTAAGGCATTTGGAACACTGACTAGGGACAAAAACAATTACAATCCCGTGTAATCAAAACCTTAGTGAATTGATCATTGAATTTTAACGTATTTCGGAGTTTGTTTTTATTATCAAAACTACAAATCAAGCCGACTAAACATATGACCATCATTATTGTTAATTAAGATATAAAATATAGAAAATCGTGTTTAAATGTTATTAATACAGGAAAATGAGGTTATACGCCCGGGACGGCGTTGTTTGAGTGGATTATTCTAGCGACGTATGAGCGATTTTTAGTGTATTAATTCAAGTAAGACGTGATTTGCCTATACATTATCCAGATTTTAATATGTCCTCTATCTAAGACACAAGATAAAAATGTAGCAGTGCTCCTTCTTGGTCTCAACATAAATGACGTCATCGCCCGTTAACGTGACGTAAGTTTAACGTAAGCGTGGTTTACCAGAAACAAGCATATGATGGTAGCCGATGAAATGTCTGCATATGCATGTAACTCTGAAATGTCTCTAACAGACACAATTAAAGGGAATTCCTATAGTTTTTTATGCGCATCTTTCTGCGCAGCCGCCACTTTCTATGGAAAACTGAACTGAAGTCAACATTTGTTGAAACACGTTACAGACAATCTTAAATATGAGGAATTTTGAATGAAATAACATTTTTGATAAGTTATATAAGTAATTAAATGTTGATACTGGTTTATGTTGTATTGACAAGTATCATGCCTGACAGGTATCTTGCTATTTTTGTGGTTGTGTTTTCACATCGCATTTTAGTACAAAGACAGTGTTGTTCATATAATGTTAGATAATTGACTTAGTACTGATAAGACAATATCACCTTTCAGATTATTTAGTATTCAATTATAGAAAGAATTAAGAATTTTTAAAACTTTTTTTTAACTTTTAGCAGACATACATGTAATCAATTTGGCCAGGTTCGCGCCATTTCCGTCCGAACAGGTGTTGTATTCTAGCGGTCTTAACATAAAATTTAACCTGGTGACCCATATATTTTTAGCCATTTTTATGCTCACAATACAATTATCTATACCCAAGAAGGAAAAGAAAAAATTCTATGAAAGAGTTTTTCAAAATTTAAAAAAAATATTCTTCACTATGGGTATTTTTCATTGAAAAAAGTTCACAAAAGTTAATATGAAACAATATTTTTTTTTCATTTGTACCCATTATTGTAAGGATAGAGTATTACAAATATGACTATGATATCAAATAAGTATATAATAAAATCTGTAAAAAGAAAAACCCGTATTGTGCTGCCTGGATGTATATTTTGGTTGGTATTTATAAAAAAAGCAGAAAATTATGAAAATGTTGAAAAATCGCTGGCAGTTTCAGCAACAGTGGGTGTGTTTAAAACAATTTTTCACAAAAACAAGCCTGGTGACCTATTGTTTTTATTTGTTCATTGTTCTCAGCACAAATTTTCCTATCATATATGTGAATTTAAAAAAATTCTATGAAAGGAAAAAAACTATCGGAATTCTCTTTAAACTATAATAACGCACCATACCTTTTAGTATTTTTAGAATCTAAAAAAGATATATATAAACAGTTTTGAAGTAAAACTAGTTTGAATGTCTACTGATAAATATACATACAAATTTATATGATCGTAATCGCAGGAATATATTTTGTTAATTGAATATTTTACAAACTGATCCATAATTTATAGTTTGATGTTTAATTAAAACAAATCTTAAAGTACGACAAAAATAACTTTGTTTAAATTCCTACATGTCCTTTATCCCCGAGAAGAGTCAACAATATTTGTATGAGGTTTAGGTTTAGCTATCTTAACTATTTTCCTCGATGATTCCCCATAACGGATAGAAGCCTTACCTTGTTAGTGGAATAGATAATTAAGAAATATTGTATAGAAAATCCGTGTTTTAACGTTATCAATACACGTAAAGAGGTTATACATCCACGAAATAATTTCACGAGGGGGTAGCCCGAGTAAATTATTCTGGCGACGTTTAATCGATTTTGAGTGCATTAATTTATGTAAAACACGATTTTTGCTTTACATTATTTCGAGTCTAATATGCCCTTATTCTAAAACAGTAGATAAAATATAGTAGCGCTCATTCATGGTCATAACGAAAACATTGACGTCATCGTACGTTAACGTGACGTTATACTAGCGTAAGCGTGTTTTAACAGAAACAAACTTATACTTTAGATTAGGAAATTAGGCAACAACTTGTGTGTTTCTGTATGTCTAACCGTGATTTTACTCCATAGGAGACCTTATTTGTATTTTAGGGGACAGTTCCTTGTCACAAATGAGTATAAGACCATCAGTTGTATTATTCTAAATTCCTGTTACAATAGAATGCTTTCAGCAAATGTTCTTTAATTCAGTGATTTTTAAGGAAAAAGACGATAGAGGTAGATTGTCACTATATACTCTACTAGATTTTCCAATTGTTTTGGGTCGAGGTGAGAATACAAAAACTGTATATAAATAGATTAGTTTAATTGAGTGTTTACTACGGAAAAGCATTAGTGCCAGGTGTATGTTATTTATTAACTCGAAATTTCGAGTTGATAAATAACATAACCTGGCACTTACACTCTTTCTTAGTTTACTACTTACGTATTATTTCCTATGATATATTTTATTATTCCAGTACTCACACTTTTATTGTTTTTCTTAAATAATCCATAGTAAAGGCCTTCCAGAATAAAAAAGGAAATTCCATTTGTCCTTTTTCCATGGGAACACTGTAAACTGTATTTGAAACATAGAGGAACATTCCTCCATCTATAACATATGAAAGATAGAGGAGCTTTACTCTCTCCAGGTAGTACTTTTTTGTAACATAGAGGAACATTCCTCTATCTACAACATAATTATGAAAACATTACTCTCTAGCTAGTAGCATTTTTTAAAACATAGAGGAACATTCCTCTGTCTTCAACATATTAAAGATAGAAGAACAATACTGTCTCCAGCTAGTAGTGTTATTGTAACATAGAGGAACATTCCTGTATCTTCAAGAAGTAAGATAAATGTACAAAAATATATCTAGCTGAACTAAGACTAACGTCCCTCTATTGGTCATATGTTGCAGATAGAGGAACATTCCTCTATCTACAAGAAGTGAGATAGAGGTACATAACTATCTCCAACTAGTATTACTTTGAAACATAGAGGAACATTCTTCTATCTACAAAAACACTAAAGATAGTGGGACTTTACTCTCTTCAGCTTGTAGTAGTTTGTAACATAGAGGAACATTCCTCTGTCTGTAACATAATTATGACAAATAGAGGGACATTACTCTTAGTCCAGCTAGATGTATTTTCGTAGCATAGAGGAACATTCCTCTATCTACAATATGATCCATTATTTCTAAAAAAGATAGTGCTTCTCTCTTTCAAGTGGTTACGTCTTTGAAACATTGGAGGATATTACTGGTTATGATTTTGCTGAATAGATGAGTACCACCCCGACCCCCTATCTACAATATAATGTCACCTTAGTGCAAATAGTGAATAAGCTCTTCTTTAAGTCATGGGGACTTCGTGGCCGAGTGATGAAGGTCGCTGACTTCAAATCACTTTCCTCTCATCGAAGTGGATTCGAGCTCACTCGGGGCTTTGAATGTTTTCATGTGAGGAAGCCATCCCAGCTGACTTATGGAAGGTATTGGTTCTATCCAGGTGCCTGCTTGTGATTAAACAATCCACGGAGGGGCACCTGGGGTCTTCCTCCAACATCAAGCTGGCAAGTCGCCATATGAACTATAATTGCATCGGTGCGACGTTAAACCCAACAAATAAATAAGTAAAATCTTCTTTATATCAATGCAGTTATCCACCTCTTGTGTTAGTGTGAACATATGAAAGATATATGAATATTACTGTGTCACAAGCCACTTGTGAGTTCACTGTTTCAATAAACCATCATGAAGAATAATTTTTATCTTAGTATCTAAAAATAGAAAACGACTATTATTTTACAAATTAGATAAGCAAAAAATGGCCTGCGAGTCGCAATTACCTCTGACACCTAAATACGTTTTTCATCCAGAAATGCTAATGATCTATGCAACAAGAGCCATGGTACAGAGCATCCGTACGAAATACAATTGAAATCTCACCAGTAGTCTCAGAAGGGTAGTCTGAACTCTCCCCCACATATGGCAGAGATATAATAATTCAAGTTCAGAATAAGATCTTTACTGTTTCAGACTCGTTTTTTCGTGAAATGAAGTCTTAAAATTTCAAGTAAACACTTTAACATGTACAAAGATAAAGACATACAGTCAAGTTCTAGAAGTTAATTATACTTCTCAACTAATGGATTGTCATCATCATCAAAAATAGATAGGTCCTATTTTTCATACAAGTTCGCTGTCAGTTCTGGTATGAGTGTCTTAGTCCAAATGTGAAGATTGGGATATAAATGTAACATAAACCGAAACATTGTGTTCTCAAAAAGTCCTAATAGTATGGAAAATTTATATCCATAAAGAAACTATGATCGGAATGATTGTTAAAGTATACTTGAAAAGACTGTTACAGCAATCACTGACAGCTGAACCCCCCAAGTGTCTGACAGAAATATCAATTAATACATACCAAACTAAATCTAAGAAAAAGGCCGTGCCATGTATTATAAAAGATCTTTGATTATAAAAGGTTCTTTATGTGCCATGGCTCAACAGTACCTTCACCATGATACAGTCAAACACTGAAAAGAGCGTGGATGTCATTTAAAAACAGTAATCGTAATTTTCAAATGATAGAAAAATATGCCCCATAAAAAAGAGGAACGTTTATGGCACTAAACTTTTTTTCATAGCTGTAAGGTAATGCAAGCTATTAAATGATTATGACTACCGGTACATTAAGAACTGTATATGGCGACTTTATGTAATATGTCTTGTTAAACCATATATCTCATTTAATTTTGACAAAAACTACTATTTTGCTGATTTCTTCCTTAAAAGGCATAAAGATACCAGGTAAAAAGGTTGTGACACTGTTTTTCGCAAGTGGTGGATCTATGGATCAGGGTTTGAGTCTTTCCAGAATTTCCTATATTGCATGATATCATAATGTACATGTAGGCATAAGTATCACTACCGGTATGTACACAATTAAAAAATAGTTTGTAACATGGTTTTGGCACTTTCTACATGAGCGTAAATGTTTAATTCCATATCATGTTAGTTTTGACTTTGAGTTTCCATTTCATATATCTGCTATTTTCTTCAGTTGTGGCAGCCACATACAAAATATATCCTTTATGGTTGTGGTTTATGGTATTTTGCGTATTCACATGAGACAGCTAATATCTGAAGAATCTACTACATTTTTATGAATATATTTTTGCATCTTCTGTCCTGTTTCACTTTCTCTGAGGTCCCCAATATCTGAAAAAGAAAAAAAATACACTTTCGAATTCATATTCATGGAATTTAGGGCATAATGAGTAATCGTTAATATTTTATGATGAAGTCCAGGGGCCGTATTCATAAAGCATCTTAAGTATAGGTTTTGACTTAAGTTTAAGATTTTACTTAAGTTTGTGGTGATTTCAACATAAGTCTAAGTAAAAACTTAAGTTCTAGTCATAAAACAGCTAAAACTTATGATACGTAAGAAATGACTTAAGTCAGAAAATAAAATAACGTGGTGAGTACGATTAAAGTGTTGTTTTCAGATAAAAGTACTTTAAACATTATTGTGCATGTTGTATCTGTCTGAAATTAATATTTTTTTTTTAATGTTTTCGTCCACAATAAAAAAAACAAGAATTACTTATTAAGTTGTTTTATGAATAACAAATAATTATACTTAAGTAAAATAAATTTCTAACCTAAATAATACTTAAGTAAATAATCAATTTCTTATACTTATACTTAAGATGCTTTATGAATACGGTCCCAGGTGTTCAACATTTTTAGAGCCCATGAGTTTATAATACCTTATTGTGCTGTTACAACTGGTCTGCTATGGATAACATGTCATAAAATTACATGAAAGTTTGCATTTCAGTTACATATCATCATTTTTTATCATTTAATGTATTTGATTACTTTTGTTAAGCAAAATGCCTGTACGTAGACAATTAACGCAGGAACTTTTATCCAGGGTCACCAAGGGCATAATTTTTTTATTATTATCAAAAATAAAGAATGTCGAAACAGAATGTTACAAGCTTAATAGAAATAACCAGTTAAACGGTATCACCAAAACTAATGCAGATATTGAATTGAAACTTGTGTCTTCGGGGTTATAAAACTAGACTGTGTGCTTGGATAGAGTGTCTTTTCTTGTTTGAGTCATAAAAATGTACACAATTCATTTTAATATAAGGAATGTTATTGAACTTACAAAGATGGTCTGTTTGTTCCTTAATCAACTACACAAAGTCATAAAGGTTTGTACAATTATCTGAAAGTCAAGAAAATATTGGAGAATATTACCCAAGATTTTTAATGTGCAGTTTGTCTCTAGGTAATTATGTGTTCAAATGACATACAGAAACACTTGAACTGGAAATGAAGTGTACAGCCAATGTATAAAAGTGATATATTTTTCAATTATCAATGTGTGAGCCTAGCGAGGGATAAAAATACATTCATCCAGAAAAGGTACTCACCAAAATACCTATGTTTGGGTGATTTATTTATTTCTGTTACTTTGAGGATAGACTATTTTAATGTTCAGGTACATTGGGGACAGATTATTTAGTCAGTCTAAAGATTAGACTATTTTTCAGTGCAAAGAATAATTGTTAGCGAAGTGTAGTAAATGATATTTACCTCCACAAACATGTAAATTCAAAGGAATAATTCAGGAAATCGAACACTGAACTTGTTTGATATGATTTTCATTGATTATGAATTTTGCTGTATATAGTAGTTGATATGTGACACACATCTATGATTAGAAAAAGTTAATTTCGCTGCACTTTATATAGTAAAATTATACACCATTGAGACATTGAGAGGCAGTGTTGTTGCCATATGCATGTATAGCTAGTTATACTTTGTACTTATTTGTTAAAATTCTTTTCTCCAATCGAAATGCAAGCTTAGCTTTCTAACAGATTCGAGATGAAACGGCTGCAGCAAAAAGAACGGACAAACTGCTCAGTACGCATGTCTAAGAAAGTCCTATGCAGGTGCGCGTGTAATAGCTAATAAGTTAAACTAGCTCCTGGACTATGATATATCTTTTCACTTTTTTTTATGCTGAATGTAGTGAACTGAGCCAGTCTATGTCCTATGTCCAATATCATCCTCTTTGAAAATCTCTAAAATAGACTGGCTTTTGTCTCTATGGAACTGAATTCGACAAAAAGGGGAAAAAATGTAGAAATATATTTATTATCAGTCTATCGGCTAGTCTACTAATAAGTGTGCGTGAAAGTAAGCTTTCCAACAAGCCGAGTGATATGTGCGCAGATGATTTAAATATATGCGCAGATGTTTTTATACTAAAACGTGCATATGTAACATTAATCTTATTAAGTGCCCGAATATTAGAGATTACCTGCGCACGCAGTAAATAATACTTGCTTACATTCATGTACATGCGCCTTTATTTTTAGACTGATGACTTCATTCCAAAAGCATATTCTTTAACAGAACAGACAGCCTAGTCCGCGTTCGCTTTGTGTGCGGGAGGGCCTGGGTTCGATCTCCAGCCCCGTCATACCAAAGACGTGAAAAATGTTACCAGTAGCTCACTTGCATTTAACGGGGAAACTGGTTTCTCTGTTCCTACCCTCATGATGATGAATTAGTTAGGAATGATTTATACAGTTACTGGACAAGACTGTTATGCTGCACATTTTCACACATTATAATGCATGTAATTTACTGACCACAGACTAATAAAATGGCCATTAAGCACAGCAGGTATCTAATTATGTCTGACAGATGCTTGCTTCCCCCACTCTAGTTTTTCCTTAGCAATAGAATGATAATTGCTATACAGGTTATCATCTTACACAAAAACAAAATAATGTATGTTTGAACTGCATTTATTCTCTAAAAAGATCATATAAAAAACATCTTAGAGAACATTTTCCTTATAAATTAAAAATAAAAGATGTCCAAGTAGAAAAAGCAATGGAATTCAGTCAATGCTATATTCTTAAAAACAGAAAGTCTCATAGGCTCATGTAAAATGCCATGACCAACACAATAAGGTTGAGTTCGCTGTCTTATCGGTAAATTTTACCTGGTTGATATATTCCAATAGAAACAAAGAAGGAAAAAATGAACAAATACTGTTTTCATTAGAATGAAGGCACAATATTTTTTATCCTATTAAAGTGTTTGTCATTCTTTTCTCTTTTTAAAAAATAAAATATTTATTTAAAATGAATTATTAATGCTTCCATTTGCGATTTACGGCATACAGCTACTGAGAAAAATAAGTAAAAACCTGTGATACATATCTTATTCTTTCCTCTGTAGTCACTTCATTCATATTTTGGGGATATTTTTTTATCCTATTGAAGTATTATACTGACAAAAATCTTTTATATATATTTCTATTTTCAAATTATTTTAATGTTTCCTTGCTTCCCCAGACATTTAAAAGCTTATGACTTCTGTAAAAATTCTTCATCTGCTCGTGTTCGTGATATTTCCTAACGCGGGCGGAAACGTACAAACTCGTCCGAAGTTAAGCCATTGATTGTACCTTGCCGATGACACAGAAAGAGCTGTTTGTCACAACAGAATATTATTATTCAATATAAAAGAAAGAAAGAAAGAAAGTCCTGACAATTTCATGAATTAAAAAAAGATGTTCTGTTTGTTAAAGACATTAGAAAAGTAGCTATGGTATGTAATTTATCTATAATTTTAAATGATAATTTAAATTAACCTCCTGTAATGAGGACTGGAGTGGTTACGTAATCAATTAACCAGTTGTGCATTTTGGAAAATATGTTTTATCATGATTATAGGAAAAAGGGTTTCCTTAGAAATTATCAGTGCCATAATGAAGGAAGGAACAAACTTTGTAACAGATTGTTTGATCAAAACAGACTTTGTAAGTCTGTCTGACAGTTTGTTTCATTATAATTTTACAATATGCAGTTAGTGAACTTTTATTCTGTAAAATGTTATTCTGTAAAATGTTATTTGTTAAAATATTTAACCACTTATTATCTTATATGATTGTATGCCTAAAAATGCTTATTATAATAATTTTATTTGTTGTTTGTTCAATTCCTTTGAAATTAGCTTCAAGTTATGTGACTAATCATAAACCTTCTTTGTAGTTCTCAGAGATGTGCATTATCAGTGAATTTGAGAGGATATGACTTTAGGGTTTCTGCTTCCCCTGTTTATCTTTGATTTATTGTCTTAACTGATCCTAACATTAATGGCCATTTAACAGCCAATTATCACAGTTTGGCTATTATTACAGAGAGACTTGGTTCTCCTGGCAACTTTTATCAGTAATCTGCTTATAACTATTAACATGGAAATTAAATGACCATTGGCCCATCATGAATTGCAGGGGTCAGTTTTCAGAATCAGGTGTTTGTTGTTACATGTAGAAACTTCACATTAAGTAGCTGTATAAATATTTCTGAGAGAAAACAAAAGTTAAACTTAATTTTAGATGTAAAATGTCTGTTTAGAATAATGTTAGTTACTTTCTTCATACTGACACCCATATTTTCTCAGAAAAAAAAACAAACAAAACATTTTCCCTCTAGGCTCATGTCAACATGCTTAAAAATGCGATTCTGAGGTTATATACTGTTGTGAAGAGTAATTAATACCACCTATCTGTCAATAGCCACCCTAAACTGACGCAACAAGATTAATTGAACTATTCAAATTACCTGTGCCAGATGTATGATTTTTCTCTACAAATGAAAGAAAGTAAAGCCTTTACCACATTGTAAATTTCTTGCAAAAGTATGCTCAAGATTTATATTTCAAGGTTTGCAGTTGCTAAATAACTGACCTTAAATCTTTTTAACATTAACACCCTTCAAAATATTTTTATAACAGATTTTGTTATAGACAATATGACAGGAGTTTATGTTTTTATCAGAGATAGACTTCTGTGGTCAATTAATACATAATATATTTGATGAAAATAGTAGTAATATGATTTTTTTTTACAGAATCAATAATAGACAGAACATGAAGTGCAATTTCATTACAATTTCCTTATTATCTAATATATTATATATTTGTAAGTAATTAAACATCTCCCTTCTTTCAATGTCTCATCGATATTTGACCATTTTGTGCCGATTCGCTGTAAAACCCAACTCACTCACTCACACAAACTTCATGAGTATAAATTAAGACACATTAAATTTTGACAAAGTTCTGAATTTGACAAATGATGTAGACAATGATTCAGTATTATTTTATTAGATATTTTTGAACTTTTGGGTTTTTTGTTGGTATTTTTGGGGGTATGTAGTTTGGGTAGAGTCACACTGTCACAGTTTGGTCATGCAGTGGCATTTAATGGTACAGGAAGACCCAAGGTGCACCTCAAGGCATTGTTCCAGACATCAGATTACAGCCGACATTCCAGAAGAATTCAAACATCTCATGTGAGGTTTTCGGCAATGGAGGCCTCTCTTGAAATCATGTACACAGTGCCATTACTAACTTTTAGTAACATCTCTAAACCGATAAAGCAGGACAGCTTTACCTATCATAATAAAACCATAAAACCAGTAATCCAATATCAGTGCTTCGGACACATTCGTAGATTTCCGTACTAATTGTTGTTGTTGTAGTAACACGGGGAAAAATCCATAATTAATAGCTTTGGTCTGACGCATCTATGTACAAAAAAAAAACAACAAGTAATTGCTACACTAAGTCTGTAATTTCAAATATGTGCCACCTACCAATTTTCAACAGACTGTTATGAGTTTTTCACAGATTAAAGTTGTCAATATTTCTGATAGACTGCTTTTTTCAGTTCTGTTATTCTCCATTTTGCACCAGTAAATCTTCAAACATGACCACAAACGTCTTTTTCAGCAAAGCGCAAAAGACGTGCTTGACAGGTTTTCTAAGCAGCGTTCCTATATACAACAAAAATACGGCAAAAAGTCTTTATTTTCAAGTTTGTGTTAAAATTATCTCTCCAATGATATATAATTTGTCAAGTTTATTTAGACGTCACATCGTAGGCAAATGATTTATGAATGCAAAACACGTGAATAATTTTGAACAAGCATACATAATTTCAATCGCTATCTATTTCAAAAAAGAAATACGGGGGTCACCGTTAAGATTTCGCTCTGTGTACTGTTGCGCTTCCCCTATCCACAGTAAAAATAATGATACCTGGAGTTTTATCGTAAAATTTAGGCCAGAATTAGACTGGCATCAGTCTTTAGTGTAAAGCACCTGGCCATAGTATCAATTCTCTCTGATACCACTTTCTGAAAAAATTTACAATATGTCCTGCCTGTCTCTGTTAAGATGAGCCTTGAGAGATTTTTTTTTGTTGAGAAAATAGCAGTGTCAGTATGAAGAAATTAATATTTTTACAGATTATTTGATCTCAACAGACTTTGTAAGTCTAGGCCAGGATCTTTACTGTTCGCTATTCACTCAGTAAATTTTTACGGAAAAAACTCTATTAACATTAATGGTATACATGTAATTTAAATTTATAGATGGACATGTCCATTATGATAACTTATTAAGTACTGTAAATTCTAAAGCTGGGTAATTGTTTACACTGATTCTTCCTACTGTTGTGAGATTAATGAAATAAGTGTAAAAATCATGTTTTTAGATATCTGAAAATTAATGCTATATTTAAGAATGCTTTCAAACTTATACTGACGGACTATATGTTGTGGAATCAAATGAGAATTAGTTGTTTTATCTACTTTTTACGATGAAATTTGTATATTAAACGCGCATTGAACACTAAACCCTCCATAGCATGATTGGGAAAACTTCTTTATTGTCGCGG
Organism: Mercenaria mercenaria; assembly: GCF_021730395.1. Classification (NCBI taxonomy): domain Eukaryota; kingdom Metazoa; phylum Mollusca; class Bivalvia; order Venerida; family Veneridae; genus Mercenaria; species Mercenaria mercenaria. Next base: position 47,467 of record NW_026460998.1, on the reverse strand, counting down.
CAGTCCGTATTCTATTCCCGACGCCGTCATCTTTTTTTCTTGATATGGCATTTTTCAATAGAGACAAAACTTTCTATTATAATGTTCATAATGTGACGAAACTTCAGTTTGAAAGATAGCCCTGATGAACTGATATTATCATTCTGCTTTTTTCCGAACCTCCTTTCAATATTTTATTCTGTATTCATAAATAAAAGTAGTCATTCGTCGATTTTTATCTTCAAGATATAGCCGGTCCGTGTGAAAACCATTCTTTTAGAATTTTACACATTCTATGCAAAATAATCATGAGCATATCTATAGCGGCTAGCAGGCTGTATAGCAGACGACAATTTTTTCCGTAACAGCTTCCGAGTACTTACGGATAACGGCGGAAAAACGTAATATTTGAAGAAATGTTCACTTTACTCAATAAAATGCAAAAAGGACCAAGCAAACCATTACCAACTTTAAAACAAATAACACAAAGAATATTGAATAATTCATCTACATCTTAGGGGTACAGTTGTTTTGATTATTTGCGGAAAATATCTCATTTCATCAGTTATATTTGAAAAAGTAAATTTTTTGTCCCGTTTTCTACAGAGTATATAATTATGAACTGAGGTGTGTCTATCTAAAGTCAAAAAGGACCAATCAAATGTTAAAATATCTTTTTTATAAAAAAAAAATATTCATAATATCCGAAAAAATAAGCAACTTTAATTTGTGGGGTACCGAATTTTTGATTTCCAAATAGGTCCTTTTCTATTTAAGGTGTTATCACGTTTTAAATTTCCGGTGAATAACAAAAAGCCAAAGAATATTCAGTTCTTTCCATAAACCGTTATGTTATTATTCAACCAAAAAGTTTCCTTTGTCTACCAGAAAGGAACAATTCTTATATCTTAATATTGAGGTTTGGTACCTTTATTACAGACAATAAACTAAAACAATAGAAATTCTTACGTGACTTCGGTGAGCTCAACAAAGCAATTTCAAGCATAAATATGAATGTGGAATGTAATGTAAGTTACACACTACAATATCCTACCATGATACTTACAAAAACAGTGAGGGATAAAAATAATTTTGACAGCTCGTAAAAACTAATGACAAATTTTGACAGGTATATGATGACTCATGACCTTATTTCTAGCTTCCAGTTTGATTTTCTTAAAAATGGGTCTTCTGTATTGTAGCCTACAACTCGTGAATTAAAATAATAAAAGAATATATTGCTACCTTACTGTCGTTTTGTTTAACCAAGTCAGCTACGAATTCCTATTCACATATGTTTCATTCACATTTTAATGTGCTAAGACCCAGTGAATGTGCTACAAATGATTCAATATGATGGAAATGTATATACAAGCATTTAAATCATCAAATTATTGGTATATATATATATATCATTGCGTGTGGCATTTGATTTAATATTTTTCTGTATCACAAGTGCAATTCAACACTTAGTATTATTGATCAACTTGTATACAAGAGCATGAACATATTCTCTGAGATGAACCCAGATGGTCAGTGAGCAACCACCTCCAGAATTTATTGCCTTAATGTGTGTCTGGTAATGGCCAGTCATTGAAATGAGATAAACATTATGATAAAATGTCCAGGAGCTAATCTTTAGCAAAGTTTTTTCAAGCCAGCAGTTAAGAGCAGCTAAAGTTCTGTAATAATTCCATGTGAGTGTCTCTATTGCATTAGAATATACTGTTCTAAAATAAGTAATGTCTTATGTACTTTTTTACCATAAGTTAAGCAAATGAGTATGTAGGTAACAAAATAGTGATCTATTTAAGATTTATAAACTCAGTATCCAATCATCAATGGCTGACGCTTGTACAGAAAAGTGTTTCTAAAAGACAGCACGTGTATGTTCCTCAATGAAAGGCAAAGTATAGACATATAGCGTGGTTCATTTCTTGAAATTAAACATGATTTCGTTGATAAATACATACATAAAATTTGACTTTGTTTAAAAACACTCTGTGCGACACGCACACACACAAAATCTTTATGTATGTAATTTTTTTATCAAAAGCAAATGTTCTTTCCAAATCACGACATAAGATATCTACATATAACTATTATTAATCATTTTTTCTTTGTACAGTTAATATGTACATGAAATTATGCACAAAGCACAAAACGCGTACTTCATGACATTGACCGCACTAAAACATAAAGTATAACAACAAGAGGTGTTTGTATTATAGCATTGAATTAACATTCACCATGTGTAACTGCTATTTGATCTTCTTGACAAGTACAAAAGCCCAAGAAATACACAAAATTGTATCCAGCACGTGGTCAACATAGTCTTCCTTTGAAAGAGGAAAATACACGTGCTGTCTCTGAGAACACATTTTCGTTATACGCGTCAACCCCCAGTGATCAAAACGTTGATTTATATTCAAGACAGGAAACAAATATATACTTAGCAGAAATTCATTAGAAATGAAACATTTTTTTAAATTTATATTAACCCCTCTCTTTCGGTTAAGATATTGAAACATCTCAATACTATCATATATAAAATGTAAATACTAGAAATTGTATTAAAATAAAATGACAGCCCACCATTTTAATCATTTCGTATCAAAGGAAAGCAATTACAAAATTTCATAAAATGTAATAAAACATACATTCTAATAGATATATAACCTATGTAATGGGGCTTTTTGTCATTAGATAATCTCTGAAGGCATGCGACAAAATATGGAGTGGAGTCTTGGAGTGGAGTCATGAAATGGAGATTTTGGAATGACCTTGGAGTGAAAAATTGGAGTGAGATTTTGGAGTCAAACTCATATGTTTAATTTTTTGTCTATATCAGATATATTGATAATATGATAAAGGCCATAAAGAAGGAGTGGTGGAACTAGAGTGTTGTTGGAAAAAGCGAAGCAACTGATGATGATAATGATAATGATGATTATAATAGATTTTGTAGCTTTTTTATCATGATGTCCATGCGAAGTATGCTGATATTACCTTTGTAATTGCTTTGAAAATGCTGATGTTGAAGATTCAACTAATGATTTAATAGCACTGATGATGAGATGTTGTTAATTTTTGAATTGAAAAAGGGGACGAAAAGAATGACATGTAGTTAGGGATTTTCTTTATGATGTTTTTGTTTTGAGTTTTATTGCTGCTGCTGTTGTTGATGATGATACTATGGTGGTGGTGATGATGATGATGATTTTTTTGACAGTTGATGATAAGTTGGTAGTGATGAAGAAAATTTTCTTTACAATGTTGTCAGTGAAATAAGAATGGCATGTATATGATAGTGATGATGATTTATATTGTTTTTTTTGATGAAAGTGAATTACAACATTTGTTTGAAGTGGTGCTTCAATTAAATGTAGTAACTGTATTATTAAGTTTTAATTTTCAAATCGTCATCATTATTAACAACAGCATCAAAAAAATGGTATTTTACTAATAGAAAACTGGACAGTCATGTTTGGAACTTTTTAATTTTTCAAATTATTTTTTTATACATGTATCAGATTTGAATATCTCAACCACAAAAAAAAAACATTTTGCCGATTTGGATGCATGAAAGCATTAACCTTGTTTATTTATACATCAACACACGGGGCTATCAGTGCAAGTCATGGCATTATTACACTGCTTCATGCATGGGTACTCCTTTATCACCGATCTAATTACTGTGTCTTCTGGGCAAACATTTCTTGAAAGATAACAGGCAATAATAAATAAATTTTTCTTTTGCAAAGGAACCTTTAAAGAATTTTTAAGACCAATCCTTTTTTCATTTCCAAACTTTTTCAGTTGTTACACCTGCAAATTGTTTCTTAAATGCGTGCCTTATAAAATCCATTCATTTAATATGTAATGCTTTATGCTTTGATACATTGAAGTAATCATGGAAACTTGAAAACATTATTTTAATCACCATCATCATCACAGCAGCACCAGCAGCAGCACCACCACTATCATCAAAAAATCACAACACCGTCATCATCATCAACATCTTTATCACCCACCACCACTACTATCATCAGCATCAAGACTATCAACACAACCGTAAGGGACAACTATCATCATTACAAACACTGTCATCACCTGCAGCACCACCATCATCAAGATCATCATAACCAGCATATCATCACATTATCACTTCACCACCACAACCACCATCATCACAGCAGCAACAACTTTAACACCAGATAATCATCGTTATCATTACCATCTTTTAACATCATCATCACAATCACCACTGTCATCATCACCTCTGTTATAAATATCATCATCATAATCATCATCATCATGTCTTTTTCTTCATCATTATTATCGTTAGTTTTACTGATGTTTTTGCTGATGAACAAAAATGAAAAACAGGTGTCGTCAGAAGATAACGGTTGTTGTTGTTATTGTTATTGAGATGACTAAGGTGTTTGTATTGTTGTTAATAGAAATGGCCATGATTGAAATTTAGACAGTCTTCCTAAGTATTTTGAGTGTTTAATAGGGTGATAAATGGGTTTTGGGATATAAATGATGATGAAAATGATAATGGTTACATAACGGGAGATACACATTTTCATCAATAGTTTTTGTCTCTAAAAGAGTACACTAAAAATGAAAAACTTCACAAAATAGTTTAGATCAGATTGACCATCATTAAAGGTTACTTGTCATTTGCAAACGTGATCTACTAGATTTGCTCAATGTAGAGTATGCATAAAACAGAAATGAAATACATATATATTTTACTAATTCCGTTTTTGCTGATGGGTTTTTCAGCTTCTTTTGGTAAAACAGATGTTAATCCTTATTAGAATTGCCATGTTTATGTGCAGATAAATTACTCCGGGGAACCGCAGTTTTGAAGGAAATCGTTAAAACATAAACCCATCCTCTTAACCATTTTCGCAGAAAATGAAAAGTTCACCCCAAATAAACTTAATGCACCAAGAATCACGTTTTTCTGTTGACCATATTGCATTTTCATCAAAGTTATGAAAGCAGCATTATACTTCTTCATGCCATGAGATTTTTTCCACAATGTATGACACAAACAATCTGGCGGTCCTCTGTTCCACATAAATGATTAGAAATTACATTTCCATCATCCTTTTTAGAATGTGTTTTAAAATGGTAATAATCCTAATATACAAGAATCTATCTGTATCTTTGAATCCTTTTTTAGAGCAAGGCCTTGATTTGCACACAGATTTTGATAACAGCTGAGAATGAGAATTTTTGACTCTTTCATGAATAACTATCCAAAAGTAGTTTTTTCTAAATCTGTTGCTCGATTGCCTATATCCCCTGGCAGTAAATTTGGTCAGCTAAAAATAGCTCCCTTTCAATGATTCACAAGCGAATGTAGAACTTAAATGTTTCCTTGTCCATATTTTGTACATCCATATCAGAATCAATCTTAAAAAAATTCAAAGTTGAGACTGGGATTTCTGATATTTAAACGTCTTAATGTAACTGAGTGAAACAATCATTTACCTGACACTGGCCCAAATTAATTAAGATAATCCAGCAATAAATGTAGTTCAAGTCTGGAATGCAGACACTCCAATTGTGATAACATCCTATTTCAAAAATTCTTCACTGTATGTCTGTAGTTTTATTCTCTGCATCTTGATTTAAACATGATTTGTAATCCCCCATAAAATATAATTGCAGAAATGATTATCATATTCTATGCAGTTTAAAAATTCAAATTTTTCTTTTCTGGTAAAGCTTTTTACAGTAGGCTCTAGACCTGTGTTAATTCCATTTGATACATGAGCCTTCTGCTTATCAGTTGTTCCCCAAATTTCTCCGGGGTTCATGCCCCTCGTTAACGCATCCCGGCGAATTCAAATTTTCAGTTGATCAGTTATGAGTACAGTGATTACATGCATTTATTAGTGATTTTGTAAGTTATGGATTTAAACAGCCATGAGAAATTTCTGATTGGGACATGAATGAAAAGCACATGCTTGGTATGTACATAACTATGTTTCCATTGTTTTAAATAGTTTATTACAACTAAGTGTAAAAATTATGTCATGAATAATCCATTTGGTCATTCAAAATGATGACAACAGTACTAATAACTTCATTTAACATTTTTTAAATTTTCTTTTATTTTAGACTGTCAAGTTAATGGGCCAGATGAAAATCTCCGATGACCAAAGGCTAGCCAGTTAACAACATTTGATGAAAGCCATGCTGAGAGCCTTTAAATTTTATTCCATGAATCTTTCAGCTAAAGTGAATTGTGTTTATTGGTGTACATAAAAATGCTCAGGATACTCAAGCTTTCAAATTAGGATGGAGCAAGGCTTGGAGAAAAATGTGCATCTCCTTAGAAAAAAATCAATGAATGAATTGACATACCTCTGATACTGGCGATTAGATTTCAGGACATCTCAACAAAATGCTGATTATAAAATACAGTTTACAAAAAACTAAGTCTTGCTATTCAAAAACTTTTATTTCCGTGAATCTTTCAGCCAAGTGAATTATGTTTACTGGAGTACATAAAATGCTCAGGATATTCATGCTTTCAAATTAGGGACGGAGCAAGGCTTGAAGAAAAATGTGCATCTCCTTGAAAAATATCAGTGAACGAATTGACATACCTATGATAGTCTGGCCATCAGCTTTCAGGGCATCTCAACAAAATGCTGATTTTATATACAGTTTACAAAACACTTGCTATTCAAAAAAGGAAAAATAGAAGAAAGTTGAGTTTAACTGAGTCTCCAGATCAACTTGGCATGCCTGTAAATGAAACAGATGCAGTATTTTTCGTTTGCCAAATAAGGTCCTTTACAACTGTAGCAAACATAACAATTAAAATCCTATACAGGATGTGTGTCAAGCCTGTTATTAGTATGTGTGTCAGTTACTTATAACTGTCGAGGAATATTTCCTATGTGTAAAGGATTCTTATTGTGGGCAGTTACCTTTCAAAGGTTGTGCATTTATTTAATATATGTTTTGTGTTTATGTGTTTCAGTTGTGTTCTTTATTTCATTTATCTTATATCTTGTGTGTATGTTTGCAAAGTCTGTGTGAACATATTGAACATTTGATTTTTAGCATTTAGATGGATATAAACCACAATGAGACTTTTTACATACCCATATGCTAAATTAGTGTCCTTATATTTACATTTGTTGCTAAAAACATTTAAGTTGTTTTCATATCGCGAGTATTAGATGACATGCTATTGATTTTATCCCCTGCCGAAGGTGGAGGGATACAGTTTTTGCGTCATCTGTCCGTCCGTCCGGAGCCATATCTAGGAAGTGGTTTAGTATATTTTAATGATAAAACTTAATATACATGTTCACCACTACAGGAAATGCGGCCTGATAAGTGTCAGTCAGATTGCCAAAAAACCACCCCAGTTAATAGAGTTTCTAGTGTTAAACTGTATGAGGTATATGTCAATTTCTGCTTAATGACTTGTGACATATTTGATCTAGAACCATGAAAGTTACAATAAATTAAGATCACCTTAATGTGGTAGTGCATACTCAATTTCATCATGATCTCTGTAGTAACTTCAGAGTTATTGCCCTTTAATTGTTTAAAAAAATCCATATATTTGTACATAACAAACTAACCAATTAGTAGAATTTCAATAAACTGCATTCATTGTTTTCCATGAACATTTATTATCCACATTTGAAGTTGTGTAACCCTTACACCCTGGTCACACTCCATCCCCCTTCCCACCCCACCCTCAACCCTATCCCACAATTTTTTTTCTAAACCTTTAACCGTCTATGAATATTTATCAACATGCAAAGATATACCCTCCACCTTGCTACTCCACCCAGGGTTCCCCACCACCCCGATCATGCACCTCACCCCCACCCTCCGCCCCCACAAAAAAGATTTGCTATTTGCCTGATATATTTCTTTGCCATTTCCCCAACACAAACCCATTTGGGGGAAATTCGTATTCATCAAATTTTCATTTCAACATCTTACATGTTGAATTGTATGTAATTTGACTAAAGTTCCTGATTTTAACCCAAAAAAATAATATACAAAATGTTGTCTTGTTGATTCAATGTTAATAAGTTTTAGTTGTATTTTTAATATTGTTCTCCAGGACCCGAAAAGACTTCTATCGAACAACGCCCTTTTTTTTCATGCTTTTTTGAAAGACATCAAACTGTGGGATTCAATCTTGTGAAAAGTGCCTCCCTTGAAATTGTTGCGCCGATGTTTTTACATGCATGATTCAATACATTTTAACTATGTATTTCTGTGTTTTGATTCACGGGAGTTTAATAATTTCTACATGACAGGAGTAGGAAATGTAATTGGCAGTATGTAACAAGCAGATGTTATAAGGAAGATACTGGTGTCTGCTCTATTTTAATGTTTGGTGTCCACTCTATTTCTGTTCTAATGACTTATTGGAGTTTGATGATTTATCTATAAAGAGAGTGTTTGAAGCACTTCGAAAGTATTAGCCTGTGCTTGCCAAAAAGAGTAGCACTAAAGCTACTATTTCTTAGTGTTTATATGTTCATATTTGGTTTAATTTATGTAATATGTTAACATAACCAAAAACACAAACTGTACATTCAAACTGCTACAGATTGAAGAGTATTGAGATTAAACAGTTGTCATGCAGAAACATGCGTCCTTAATCATGTTAAATGACAGAAGTTAGTTTCAAATAATATCTAACATACACTTTGATTGCACCTTTTTCCAATTGCCAAACTGCCGGGCCAGTTTTATATAAAAAGTGTGATAATCATCAGGTGCAATGCATATTATTTAGTACCAACTGTTTTGGCATGCCTTTAATTATTTTTTGTTTAAAATATAATAGGCTGCCACTTTAGTACATTACATTATTAGATATTAGAGTTATGTACCCCTATCTCACATCTTGAAGATAGAATAATGTTCCTCTATGTTACAATAACACTACTAGCTGGAGAAGTATTATTTTTCTGTCTGTTGAAGATAGAGGAATGTTCCTCTATGTTTCAAAAATCTACTAGCTAGAGAGAGTAATGTTCTTCTCTCTTTCATATCTTGTAGATAGAGGAATGTTCCTCTATGTTACAAAAAATTAATAGCTGGAGAGAGTAAAGCTCCTCTTTCTTTCATATATTGTAGATAGAGGAATGTTCCTCTATGTTACAAAAAAGTACTACCTGGAGAGAGTAAAGCTCCTCTATCTTTCATATGTTATAGATAGAGGAATGTTCCTCTATGTTTCAAAATACAGTTTACAGTGTTCCCATGGAAAAAGGACAAATGGAATTTCCTTTTTTATTCTGGAAGGCCTTTGTAACAAAATTAAAAATTTAAACTGATGTCAAGTCAATAACCTGAAAAACATTTTGATCTGAGAGACAACAAACTAAACGAGTTCAAAAATATATATAGAGCTGTATGTATAATATCATGTCAAACACAGTTAAATAATTTCAGCTTACATAGTTTGTCAAATAAGGTATGCAAACAACTGTGTTGATCCATCAAATGCATAGAGATTTTTCATGCCAAATGCAAATTTTCAAAATCCAGATATAGCTAAAGCACATGGGTTGTAGTAAGTTTGATCTTTTATGAAAGAATTTTTTCGTCCGAGTGTTTAAAAATTTAAAAAAAGGAATCAAACAATGTTGCTTTTACACTGACTATTATATCCTGATTTTTTTTATCAATACATCTGCAATTTTGCAATATTTTTTTTTTACCAAACAATGACTAAATTTTAACAATGGAAAAACCTATTAAAATCGCTTTTGACGATAAATCTATATAAATTCAAAACTTACCAAACTCTTTTGATAATGTTCAAACAGTTCCTTTTACCAGTTAATACCAGTTAATATATATATATTATATAAATGGAATTGATTTATATCTCTTAGATAACCTTTTTTTTATTCATATGCCTCTTAGACAACAGTTATTTATAAGCAATCAAACATGAAATTTAAAGTCCCCATAAATTAGAATCATTTTATTTCTCTAGCAGAAGTAGGAGTTACTATATATAGTATCACATAAGATTTTCGCAGTGTCATTGTTTGTACTTATTTCATTTATGACAGTTTAACCCTCATGCTGGACACGATTGATATGCCTTTGAGACCAGTGTAGATCATGATCAGCCTGCACATCCGTTCTGTTCGCCTTTCAGTCAGTATCTTTTTGATAAGCACCCATTTTAACATTAATGGTACGGTCCAAAATGAAAGCTGGACAAGTTCATGATAGAAATTCAGCGGGGTAAGGGTTAAACCATTAAAAAATCCCCTATGACGTCTTAGGCTTTTCTGTTATATATTCTGAACTATAAATGTGTCCTACATATAACTCAAAAATTTAGACCTGTATGTTCACAAACATATAGCAGTCTTTGGACAACCACTGTTTATCATAAGCTAACACTTTTTGTTTAATAATAATGAAAATCCTAAAATCATGGTCTTAATTTTTCATTTTGATTTTATGTTTTATCATCAATAACAAAAATATTTAACGTGCATATTACTATTAGGTTATTTAACATTGTTCTGTACAATACGAAGATATATTTGGACGAGTACCCAGCTGAGAAAACAATATTGGACGAGCCGCTAGGCGAGTTCAATATGGTTTTCTAAGCTGGGTACGAGTCCAAATATATCTCGTATTGTACAGTACAATGATAAATAACCTTTTTATTCTATATCTATTTTCTCTTAATATAATAATAGTTTAAATTAAAAATGTTTCACTGAATATTGTATTCCTGCCTTTTCTAGTTTTTCCCAGCTTGGTATGAGTGCTAATATATATTATACAGAACAATGTTAGACCTTAAATAAACTTTTTATTCTATATTTATTTCACTTCATACGTAATATACGTAATTCATTGAATGTTGTTTTTTCTACGTATCATCATTAAAAAAAGTATATGGTGCAACCTCCCTACAACAGCCATTTGACGATTTGGGTGGTAATAATACTTGGCTGAGATATTATGCACACAAACATTGTCAGCAAGTTTGGTGAAGATCGGATGAAAACTGTTTGACTTAAAAGCGGACAAGGCTAAATTTCCCGTTTTTCGAGTAAATCAAGGACTATAATCAAAGAGTGTCTGGTACAATTTGGCTGGTTATCGAAATTGGCCGAGATGTAATGCCCACAAACATTGTCAGCAAGTTTGGGGAAGATCCGACGAAAACTGAATTATAGAGCAGACATGTTTTGGATGCTGACCGCCCGTCCGCTGCCATTCATAATCTTCTCCATTTTGTTTCTTAACCGTTAAATCAAAACTGCTGAGGTAGCTACTCAGACAGTTAGGGCTGATACCAATTTCTAGGTTTCGTCCAGAACGGCTTCTTTTAGCGACTTTTCAAAAAGTCAAACATCATTCTGATGATCCTTTTTACTGTATTTTTAAGTTTTTGATTATAAACAAACGTTTTAATATCTAAATAGGATAGCATTGTTATCCCTTGAATCGTTTCTGTGTTTTGTAAACAAAAAAAAACTCAAATTAAATCCAGATTTCAAGACGCATAATCAAACTCTATACATAGAGCGCCTACTTCATCCGATTTACATTCGGAACATTTTCACGCGTTTCGGGCTTTATCGTATGTTTAGCATGGGACTGTTGAACCGTCCAAATACAGAAAATACAGGATTTTTTGTACGCGCGTGCGTCCAAATACAGAAAATACAGGATTTTTGTACGCACGTGCATCCAAATACCGTAATATATTGTACGGTCACGTGTTGCAAATGATCGTTCGCGATTGGATAGATAAAATAGGTATAGAATAAACTTGATTATATCACCTTGTTATTGTGCTATTGGATCTCCGCACCGAAATATACGTTTACATAATAAAACCAAAATAATCGATTGAAGTCTAATGTACAGATATTGAAACCTAAAACTGAGTTAAATTATCAAGATAAATACAAACATTTTAGTTTGTGAAGAATATATGCAAGGTATCCATCTTGCTAAGTTATAATAGACATCTCAAAAATATCTTTTAAAATGTCCGTAAAAATTATATATTATATAGTACGGGCATTGCTGCTAGTATATAGAATGAATGTCAAAATCAAACTGCACTGGAATGAAACTTAAACACAGTTAATACTTTATGGCCGTTTCTGTGGCAACATTTTTTTTCTTTTATTCTTTTAATCAAAATTCTTTTCAATGTTCTCATTCCTTCTTCTTTGTTCTTCATAGAGTAACTATTGTTTTCAAGATGTTGCTAGAGAATAATGTTTAGTTTAACTGACACTATTTAAATATTGAGTATTGATATTTCTGAATACTATATAGCAAGAAAGTCTTTGTTAATGCATGTGTCGTTTTAAAATGATCAAGTTTCTTTTCAATGTTCAATGTGCATTATCTGAAAAAGGGCCCCGGTTGATCTCCCTTTAAGATAAAACCATTGAATGGCACTGTGAAAGGAGCCCATAGATTATATTGTTTTGTAAATGAGCAATCTAGATGGATTCTGAAGCCGCTACTAGCATCGTAATGGGATTTTTTTATGTTTTTAACAATTTTATAAGCAGATCTGCCTGATTCTAAGTTAATTTTCTATAAAGTAAAGCCGAATTTAAAATGTTTTAGCCGACAGCAGATTAACCCGGTAAAGAAATTATTAATTCGACTTTTATATACGATTTCAATACGTAGTGAATAATTTGGATTCAAATGCATTCGTTTTAATATGCGTTATGTACTGATAACTCTGTTTTTTGAAATTAGTTATTGCCTTTGCGACCAGTGCTGACTAAGATCAGCCTGCACATCTGCACTGTTCGCTGTTCAGTCAGTAAAATTTCAGTGAACACCCTTCTGGTAAACAAGTGGTACTGTTCAAATTCAGAGATGGACCAGTCCATTTTAGAAATTTAGCAGAGTGAAAGTTAATAAACAGAAAGAATAAAACAGATGAAGGATGACGGCATGTTTGCTTTTAGTTTCTGTTTAATTTTTTTTTTAAGAAGTGAAATATGTGTACTGTGTGAAATGCAAGTCATTTTTTGAACACCTAATTAAATGATAAATAGCTGTTGAATCAGAATTTACGATTCATATGATAGGCATGATCTTTGTAAAACAAACATGTCAGTCTAGACAAAGTTAACTTGAAAACTGATATATATGACATATAGTAAATATCACTATCATGCCCGATAACGGTTCTATACCCAACATCTGATTTACTTCAAAATCAACATAGCTTAAATTATAGATGAATTCCTAAAAGGCCGCAATCAAAGTGAACATATCTGATGGAAATAGTGCAAATAGATTTTTATAATATCATTTTTATCGGGCAAGTTTAAGACAAAATTTGGACCTATTATCAAAATGGCGCCAAAATATTCATGATGTAGAAAACATGAGGAAAATTAAGATTTATGAGAAACAAATGAATTGTTTTTCGATATTTCATCTATGGTTCGACATTATATTGATTTACTTTCACAATTATGTAATGCAGTGTTAATATTGAAATAACTAAATATAGCTCAACTGTAGTCTTACTCGGGATGGTTTATTTTTTGATCTGATATTTCTTAGTCGCCATCTCTTTAAGCCTTACCCGTTTCTGCATTTCACTGTTAGGAAATGAGGAAAACGAAAACATTCAAAAAAAAACAAAATCATAAAATGCTGACTTATTTACTTACTCGCTTTCGTCATCGTAGTTTTGACTATAGTATCGTAGTTTCGACTTTCATCATCGTGGTTTCGACTTTCACCATCGTGCTTTAAAATCGATGGTGAAATTATGATGATGAAAACACGAATCTACGATGGTGAAAATGCGAAATGATATCGCGCTTTCATCATTGTGGTTTTGTGATTTTGAAGTTCACCATCGTAGTTTCGTGTTTTGCCATCGTGATTTTGACTTTCACCGTCGTGGTTTCGACTTGATCATCTTTTTCTTTCGTAATTTAGACTTTTCAGGTATTCGGTTCAAGAATAAAACTTTCGATGGTCCAAACGGAACACCGTACATAATGCATAATTTGCTTAACCTTATTTCATTTTGTATTTCATAAAGACTTAAGCGATAATCTGAGGTAACCAAATCTTTGCTCGGATCCGTCATTTCGGCGCAGAATACGGCAGCATCTAAGCCCCAGTAATGAGGCCTTCTTCGGATGTATGCCGTCGTTATCCTGAAAATACGTCGGCAATGTAATATGTGCTCTCTTTTGGACATACAAAAAAACAATATATTGACATGGTTCAATACATCCTTCAGTCCTACTAGATGCTGTGAATTACAGTAGTAGATCTATCAAGGATTAAAATCTATTTTAGACACTTGAAAAAAAAAAAGTTAAATGTTCACAGAGTTCACTGTTCTTTGTCGTCAATTTTATGACGTCATAACTTTTTCCGGTCGCGTGGCCGGAAAGAGAAACATGGGAAATTACGTTAACTCACTTCAATCTACAATGTAGTATAGGTCTCTATATTTCTCAATATTTTTCTCACGGCGGCCCATATCTCCACAAATCGCCATGCACTACTTGGTAAAACTAATTTCATTTTACCTGTCACAAAGACTCCAACAATGAACTTAGGTGACTAAATATCGGCTTGCGTCTATCGTCTCTACGAAAAATACTTCAACGCCAAAACATGTTCCATTTCAATGTTTTTCGTCGGCACAATGCATTAATTTCTTTAAACGATTTCATAGTATGTTTTATACAGTCCCCGACGATGACTTAAGCAGACGAAATTTTCGCTTGAATTCACCGTTTCGGTACACATTACAGCAGTATCTTAGCATCATACTAACATGCCCCGCTTTCAGAAAGTACGCGATATAGGGTTTATACTTCATTAACGGAAGTCAAGTACAGCTGCCATGGGAAGGGTAATGATATCTCCTTTTGTGAAAGAACGCCACAAGTGTTCTCAGATTTAAAATACGAGCAAATTTTCTAATCCCGGAGTCAAAATCCGTATAGCTTTGACAAACGCGATAATAATACACACAAAAAAGACGCCAATGTGAGGTCACAAGCTGGTATCACATAACTGGTTCTAAGGTTCACATCTTATGATTAATTATATATTTTAAAATATGTAATTTATTACCTACCCTTTGCCGTCGATTACCTTATCCAACCGCTGTCGTATTACTTGCGTACACGTGATGAATAAAGTGAAGCATTTAAAGATCATTAATAATTAAAGCAAAGAATCTAGTTTTAGTTTTGTTTAATGGCTTCACGATCTCTCTAAAAACACTTAGGCACATGGTCTTTTGTAGATAGGTGAAAAAAACAAAACAAAGACAAATATCAAACAGGGAATGCCACGTACCAAAATCGCAGCCTCCCCAAAACGAAACCTACAGCACGCAGACGTGCACACCACAAACACACACACATACACATACACGTACACACACACAAAGCCAACACACGAGGACAAAACGAACAAACAAAGGAACACAGTGGGGCACCGCCTTGGAACGGTCAGTGGCAAAAACACCACTGGGGAGCTTAAACCGGTTTATGGTGCGCACCCAACCTCACTCTTACCCCCACCATGGTAAGTACCCGGGAATGCGCTTAGTCATCAAAATGTTACACACTGTAAATGAGTAGTTCTTAAATTGATATGCTTAAATGATTTTTCTTTGGACAAATAATTAGTGAATGCTAGTCTTTGGCATCCGGCCCATTTTCATCGCGTTTCCTATTTTGCATTTTATTAAAATTTAAAAGTCAAACATTCAGTTTGACATTACTAAAAGGTTAAGTAGGTATATTGTGATGATTGACACCTTAAAATCAGTTTTAAACGGAGATAAGCGATAACATTTAGTGTTTTAAATCGAAAGTCCAGTCATGTTCCTCCATGTTCAGTGTCAAATTCATCCATACCCCAGGAGCATCATGTAAATGGTCGTTATTTGTTTGTGAGTGGGTATAGGACATTAGATGGCAATAAAAAGAATATGAATAGGCAGGAATTGTTTCGATTAATTATATTTTATATGAAAGTGACATTATAAAGTCTGGCCGCTTTAGTGGAAGTGACGTTGACTTAGAAACGACAGACGCTTAAGTTCTGAAACGTACTTCTAATATTTACAAATAGATCTATATCGTATTTTCAAATTTCAGCAAAATATGACCAGAATAAAAGGGCACTTTTCCGGGAAATGTTAAACACTCATCTGAAAATAATTAGTTTGGCTTCAATATGGGACACAAAAGTTTAGAATTCTTAATTTTGTCAGTTGTTAATGGTTTACAATACCACTGATGCTGTGTAATTTGTTTGAAAATGCTGTGTCAGAAGCATTGCCCTTAAAGCTTTCCTCAGTAGCATTTTTATTGCTTTTGGATGAATCTCGTGTATATAAAGATTTCACTTGAAGTCTCTCGTGGGAACCCGCCTATCGTTCTTGTGTTAAGCAAGAAAAAGAGTAGTAATAAATCCACAGCCGTGTATCTTTTGAGTCTTGCAGGCTCGGACCTGACTGTAACATTTTATATGATCCTCAACTGGTTCAATGCGTTTGGAGTAACTACATATAAATCTCAATCTTTATGCAGACTGACTGTGATCCTGTATGATGTTGCATTGTACACAAATTCATGGACCATGTGTATGGTTTCAGTGGAAATGGCTATAAGTGTATGTAAACCACACAAAATTAAGATAAACTGTGCAGTCAATCATGCACGTGGTATTATAATGTTCCTCTGGTTATTTTATTTGGGTTTGTTTTGCCTTTACAGCCAAATCTTCGAGGCAGTTACAAATCCCTTTGGAGTAACGCCGTGTGTAATTGCTAAAAAGAATTTTGTGTTTTTAGATATACACACTATTGCAATATATTTCTTATTCCATATGTTCTATTGCTGTGTTCTACAATCTTGATTATTGTTGTTTTGTTTAAGAAAACCGTAAGAAAGTCTAAACATGTCGTCAAACAAAATCTATTAGTAACCAAAAAAACTTTTATTGATCAATTTTGCCTTTCTGATTTTTGTTACACCGATTATAGTAGTCGAAACGCTCGATACGTATACACAGCGACACGCATACAACACATATGAGAGCTACATGAAAACCTTGTTTTTCATCCTAATATTTAGAACACTGAGAGGAATAAACAGTGGGTTGAATTTTTTTATTTACTTTTTAATGGATCTAGATTCAGAGAAGACACTATGGACCTGTTAAGGTGCAAGTTTCGTTGGACTGTAACCTAAAAGCACACAATCATCTTGTCATCAAGCAGTAAATTAATCGTTTAAAAGTGATCGGTCGGATTTCACCTATTTCCTGGGAGTCAACGGCGTTGTGGTCAGAAAGTTTGACTGCAATGCCAGTGATCCGGGTTCAATTCTTGCGCTCGACTGATTTCCCCACTAGTGTCCAGTGCTTGATGATTTAGTAAGTTTTACTTTTAAGTGTACCGCTTCAGTCAGTGCTGGAGTGTTTGAGGGGTATTGAACATTTCATTGCCTGCCATGGACAGAGTCTGTCAGACTGACTGTTTTACTTTGTTGAATTCCAAGCCAAAGTACGTTTTTGTAGGTTTTACTAGTGAAACGACAGTCAATTGGATGAATTATAATATGAACATCTATAATTAATTTTGAAATTAATGTATTTTTGTGCATTGCTATAGCTTTATTAAATCCGTTTCTAAGTTTTCTGAAAATACAGGAATGTTTGTTTTCAAAAAGCTTTATGTATAGATATAACTTTTCCCTTTTATCACCTATTAAAATTCCCATAATAGAAATAATCATAATAATAAAACACTTTATTTTTCAAAGGTAACACTTTAAGACAATACATTTTAGAACAACATATAAATGTAATACGATTAAAAACTGGAAAAAATGAATACTTCAAAAACAACAAATGAACTAAGTATATTTAGTGAATTAAAAGGCTTCCCTACAGCAATGTTTGGAATAAAAGTATATTTGCTAATTGCAAAATAAAATTATTACATCGAAAGGCGTAAAAGTAATACATAAATATATCGCTTCGACAGCAAGACAATAAAACATTTTTCTGTTAAAAGAAACTTTTTAGCTCGTTTAAATGAGTGCGCTTCAGGGAAATCTACCCAAACCTTTTATTTTTTATACTTGTGGGTATATTATTCTAAATCTCCGCACCAGAGTAATAGGTAATATGATTGAGGACATTTTTTCTGATTGTAAGTTTAATTCTGATATATACTTTAATACGTTCGTGAATCGCTTGTACACCGTAAGTCCGGTAAACTACACCTGCCTTTTGGAAAATATCAGTTCTGACTGTTATAGAAGTACTTCTGTCTCATAGCTGTTTAACATTGTTTCTGAAAAATAATTACCAAAACAAATAAATATGGAAATCGTCTTTAGAACAGCAATGATATGTCTTTTTAACTGTGTTGCAATGTAATAAAATGAGAAAACATGGAGAAATGGATATGGTTACGGTTTTATTGTTAATAAAGTAAATTGCTTTTAAAAAAATCTCTTCACATGGAAATTTGTATTTTATTGTTTTTGATATATTTTACTCGTTTTCATTGATATCTCTATCGAATTATCAATTATTATTTCTGTTATGATCTTTATTACATTTTATTATATACATTTGTTATTGTTATAATTATTATTACATGTATTAATGTTAAGTCTTCACACGTTGACTCGAACAAACACAGTCTGCTATTAATTTATTTTGTTACTTTGTGTGCTAAAGTATCTCTTGATGTATTTTATTATCCAATAATAGAAACACTGTCCATTGCTTGAATTATACTTTGAACATTTTTACCTAATTTTGAACTTTATAATTGTTGTATTTTGTTATATCACTTTTTCTTTTCTCTACCTATTGCGCGTTTTATTCGGACAGGCGGGAGGAGGTAATCTCTGACTTATGCAAATAATGGTAATCTTAAAAAACGAGTGAAATAGTAGAGCAATACAATTGTTTAATTCCATAATCGTGCGGTACCCAACGACTAGAATTCAATTCTACACTAGTTACAATGTTAGGTAGATGGCCACTGTAACCGAATATATTACATGTCCTGCAAAATAATGCAGTGGGCCGTCGCAAAACCCCGCCCCACCAGATCGATTTAAACGCACAATAATAATTTAATGGATATAAAAATATATTTGATAAACACTTTATCTTAAAATCAAATCCACTAACACAATACACAATAGAATTACATCATACGATGAAAATCTTCTTCAGACAGTAACAAATGAACAAAGTAATATCAAAATGCTTTCCTAGAGCAAGGTTTCAAATAAAAGTAAATTTGTTAATACCAATATACAATTATTACATCGACAGGTCAAACACAACAGAAAAAATCACTTTAAAACATGCCTTGACGTGAAGAATATAAAACGTCTTTCTATAAAATAAACTTGATAACCAAATATACGGCGACAACTTTTCTGCCTATAGGTTTGACAGGTGAGTCCAATTTTGAATCATGTTGAATAAATACACCAAGCAGTTTATCACCAAGTATTGTATACAATATCGTCAGAAAATGGCGTTTCTTTTGAGTTATGATACATATATGCAGTTTTGTCTGTAATTAACTGCAATCTACTTTCTAGGCTACATTGGAAACGGATAACGCTATATCAGAATTTGTTTTAGATATAAAATATATTAGATATAAATCTGTAAATGATACTGTTTTGCTGTCCGTTACCAGTAAGTTGTTAATGAATAGCAAAGGACCTCATATTGACAGCTACAGAACGCTGCGTGCTATCACATTTCATTTCATCAAGTTGTTAATTTGTACATCTTTATACCAGCGTGAAGTTAGCAGTAACCGCAGTATTACTGCTGTACAAATTATGTTTTTCTGTGTGGTTTCTTTTTTCGTGTTTTTATTTATTTATTTATTTTTATTTTCTTTTAGTTAAAACAATTTTATGCAGGAAAACAAAAGTCTGCAACTGACGCAAGGTCGTAATTTGCTTCCCGCACATTTAGTGAACGTTTTAGACTAGCCCTCCTTGTCACCGGATCATAATCCAGAAACCATTTTTAGGATGTTTTATGGCGGTGTAAGGGCTGTTTGGCCAAGAAACCGCGTACAGCATTTCAGTATGGGTCAACATATCACAGAATGTCTTCACAGTGTATAGACTCTCTGTACGCCCAACCGGAAGTCGCCAAAAACTAGGCGTTCAGAAATCAAAACACAAAGTTTTGCTGTCGCGGATGGCTTGGATTTTCATTGTTTATTTCGTTAATATAGCATGAAGTTAGTGTATTTTTTATTTTACATATCGATTAGGAATTACTGTTTACATGGATACCAAACACGCCTGTTAAAACTCTTAATATACTTAATTTCAAGTCAAATCACGTGTGGGTATTTGTTCGATTTTGTAATGAAGCTGTCAATTCTTTGAAATACACGTATCTCAAGCTTTTGCAAAGAATTGAAATCTTTGCTAATTCGTAGATAAATATCTTACGCATCGATAAATACTAGCATGACTCTATGGTAACGAATACGCTTTTAAGAAACATATATGCCGATTACACTGTCCCACTATTCGATATATAACTGGCCCACTAATCGCAATTTTTAAATTCGGACTGAACGCATAGTCGAAAAACTGTACGCCTATTCAAAACTTCTTTTCATTCTTATATTTCAATGTTTTGACTTGGTTTTATGATAACCAAAAGTGAAAATATAATATCTATAACTTCTTTCGTTTTCGTAACAGTCATGGACCAGTTTAAATGCTATTACTGCAGTTTCGATTCCACTTTTCGTTAGTGTTTCTTAGTAAGCATTTATCAAATTAAATTGGTCTAGCGCGGCACAGCCGTGCGCCTAACTCAATTTGGTAAATGCGTACTAAAAAACTCTAACCGGCATTGTGTTTGATTTTTGCAATAATGACTAGATTCGTTACACATAAATCACTAGCGCATCATTCATGTAATCGTTACGTGGCACAACTCAGTGTTTGATCCATTTTCGGCATCTCAGAGACTTGTTCGGACTTTACGACGGGAACTGTATCATCTTTCACAAAAGAAACAGTTGCCGTCGGCGCGGTAACTGGTAATTTCTGTTTATTTTAATATCCGTCTCTAAAGCACCGCTGGTATCATTCAAAATCAAGCAGATCGAAGCTAACATCCAGTTCTTTTTCGTTTTCATTCATAATTATTGAGTATTCGCTACAGAACAAACTGAAAATGACCTGGCTCCTAGTGATTACATCAGTTGATCTACATGTATAAATAATTTGAATAAAGCTACCACCGTCTTGAAAGATAGATGAGCGGGACTCGTTTTCGTTGCACACTTTGACTGTACAAAGCAACCAGGCAGACAGCGCGTATGTCTGTAGGCGGAGCTTAAATTCAAAAAGATATTTTAAACACTAAGTGCAATACCTTGAGTGACACTGACCTTGGGTATAATGGACACAGGGACCCTGCATAAAAAGGCTTTGTTTCTATGCTGCACAATGTTTGTGCGAAGTTACAGTAAGGAATAAGCAAAAGTAAAAAAGACGTGACGAAAAAAGGTTGCCTTAAGACTTTTAACCAAGAAAGCCAACGCCGAAGCCGGGGCGAGTAGAACTGTAGCCCTATTCCCGAGTAGTCGAGCTAAAAATACAAAGAAAAAAGAGAGAAAAAAGTGTCCTGTCACACTGAGCGAAATAATTATATATTTTTTCTCGTATGTGAGCGGAAATGCGTATAAAGATTCACAGCGCGTGTGTCTGTAGGCGTAGCTTAAATTCAAAAAAAAATGTCAAACACTAAGTACAACACCTTGAGTGACCTTGACCTTGGGTAAAATGGACACAGGGACCCTGCATAAAAAGGCTTCGTTTGTATGCTGCACAATGTTTATGCGAAGTTACAGTAATGTTTAAACAAAAGTAAAAAAGATGTGACAAAAAGGGTTGCCGAAAAAATTTAACCAAGAAAGCCAACGCGAAAGCCGAGGCGAGTAGAATAGCACCCCTATTCCCGAATAGTCGAGCTAAAAATACAAAGAAAAAAAGAAAAACAACAAAGTGTCCGTCAAACCGAGCGAAATAAATAATATTATATATTTTCTCGTATGTTAGCGGAAACACGTATAAAGATTCTATTTCTTGTCCAAGACAAGGACATTGTTGGTGAAACAGACTAATAAATACTGTTTCACCGTCGCAAGTAAAATACAATACAAAATTTATATTTCTTAATTCAAGTAATACAGTGTATAGAGCCTGCAAGTCCAAACACTTCGTCATTTCTTTATTGAATAGGCGTACAGTGTTTTGGCGAATAGTGGAACAGTTTTTATATAAAGTTTTGCGACTAGGCGGCCAGTGCATAATTTAGATGCATGATGAATTAAACAATATTTCAACTATTCAGGATTGTAAATGCATATTTGTAGGCATAAGCATTTGTAGGATTGATAATGAAACATTCAGAAGCGGTTCTGACACGTATTTCCTTCGCAGTTCCTAAATAACGGGCATTTTTAGCCTGAATGCATCGCCTTTTGCTATGACCAGTTGTGTTTTTGGTGAAAATACGTTTTATTTTCATGTGTTAGTGTCTATTTAACGACAGTGTGTTGCAGAGACATCTATCATATATTGAAAAATATATACTAGAAGAATATTTATTTCAAATAGCCAAATAAAAACATAAAAATAATTACTTCCGACAGCTTCCAACAATTTGAAAAACGAAAGTGAACGCCTAGTTATTGGCGACTTCCGTTTGGGCGTACAGAGAGTCTATACACTGTGGTCTTTTGAAATTACAACGAGTTTTTGCGCATTTGCTGGCACTTTTCTCGCGGCTCAGGACGGATGTCCTAGATATAGCATTTGCATTACAAATGTGCTCAAATATTTCGAAAAGAATAAAATTGATGTTCTTGTGTTTAACAGAATAAACGATTTCCTTCTGTTTTTGTTAGGATTTTGTGTTCTTGATATGAAATTCGCTCATTTTAGAAATACTATAAATAAATGCCTACTTTTGTGACATTTCAAAAACACAGTTGGAAGTAACGTACCTAGGATGGGTCAATGAGCCATACATATTTAAATACATTAAATAAATTACAATAATGTTTTCTGAGAAAATAAAATGCAAAAACAAAATTTCATTTTGAATTTTCTTTTTGCCCTTGTGACAATGAGCCATGAAAAAGGTAAAAAAAAAAAAACAACAGCATTTTGATATGTATATTGATTCCAGGTCCGCAATTTATTTTTTTAAACATTTCCTTATCAGTAATTAGCCATCTTTTGGGCAAGTGTATAACCTTTCAGAAAAATCTTGCTTCAAAGCCAATGTGCAAACTGTTCACGCACCACAAGTGAGCAACTGCGAACAAAGCGATAGTTTTCTCTCTCTCTCTCCGAATAAAACCAACACATTTTGGCATCAAAGTCTTCCCCCCTTAAACACATCAAACACACCGTGTCAGTTAAAAACAATATTACAAGCGGTCAGAACAGGTAAAATGCAAACTTGCAAGACTTAAAACGAGGGTCAATCCTACTTAATTACTTACAGGTTTGCTATATAGCTTTCGCAAATTACATTTGCTTCCTTTTCATTGACTATTTTTTATACATAGCAATAAAACCCGATACTTACCCGAATATAAAGAAGCTAGGATATTAAAAAATGATAATACAATATCGTTAAACAAGACACGCGGAAATTCCATGAAAACCATGATTTCAAACTTTGCATCAGGCCAACGGATGCTGTTTAAAAAAATAGTCATGTGCTATTATACATATCTGACTGCATCCAACCACGCCATTCAAAAGTACAGGTATAAGAAAAGTGCATGTGTCATTGCCCTATGTAATTTATGATTCTTTGATAAAAGCTTCCTAAACAAAAATTTTGCTGACAATAGGTGTACCAAAACTAAAGATATTGAGCATAAACCATTTTTTCTTTTTTATGAACAGTGACCCAAAATATATCCAAAGCCAGTTCTTAAATTAAAGTTATAAACTCGAAACCAGCTTTTTGATAATCAAAGTGAAAAAAAAAATGTTTTTTTTTTTTTTTACTTTAACAATGACCCTATTTTTCTATGTTTAGTTACCCAATGGCATTAAAATGATCTCTTTATCACAAAAATATTTGGATCTCAGAGGGATTTGAACCAACACCTTACCGTTCCGCAGCATAAAATCTATTTTTTTTATTTCAACTATGGCCCAATTTTTCTAGTTTTAGTTACATTTACCTTGACCCTGACCAAAGTGACCCCCAAATACATTTTCAACATTTATGTTTGATAAAAGCTATCTACACACAAAGTATACTGACAATAAGTGTATCCACACTAAAGATATTGAGTGGAAGCCATTTTTTTTTTAATAACAGTGACCCCAAATACCATCCAAAGCTAATTCTTCAGATAAGCTAGCTTTACACAAAGTTTGGTGGCAGTAAGTATGTCTAAACTAGAATTATAAAGCGTAAACTACCTTTTTGATGATCACATTGAGAAAAAATATATCTATTTTAGTATCTATGACATTGACCCATTTGCATTAAAATGACCTTTTTATTACATAAAAAAAGGAAAAATAATGGATCTCATTGGGATGTGAACCGTCACCATTCCGTTCCACAAACTAAAATGTAGCTTTTGGCCTAACACTCCAGAACACTGCACCAATAATAAACTTGGATGATTCCAGAGATATCGTAGTGAAAAAAGGCAATAGGGAAGTACAGATCAGGACCGTCACACGTCATCAACAATTTGAATGTTAACACCCTAGATGTCACAATTTTGGCCCATTATTAATGAAACTAGGTTAGAATATTATTTTTAGTAAAGTCTGTCTCTGAAAAGTTTGTTACCGGGTCAACTGGGATGAAAATCTGTGTCATTAGGCTCATTTCTAGAAAAAAATAATCGTTTAATCACTCCACAGGCTGCATGTTGTACCTCATTTTCATTTGTTGGAAGGTTTGTCGCTATGAAGTCTAGGTCATGTTTGAAACTTGGTTATTTGAGGTCAAACACTATGTCACTAGATCAAATCAAAGAAAATCCTTGTTTACACTCTCAAAGCCACACTTTCTCCTTGACTGTCTTAAATCTATGTCAGAATGTTTGTCTTTCTGAAATCAAAGTTAGATTAAAACAGGTCAAAACAAAAAACATCATGCCGAATCATAGAAATTCTTTGTAAACATTCTAGAGGCCGTATTTTCTAATCGATCGTCATAAGTATTTGTTAGAATGTTTGTTGTCTCTATGAAATCTAGGTTAAGATAAAAACTGGTTTACATGAGATCTAGGTAAACATTGTTAACACTGTAGAGGCCACATTTTTTCCATTTGAACCAATAAAACTTTGTCTGGATATTTGCCTCTGTGAAACCTAGTACAAGTTAAAAACTGGGTTACCTGAAGTCTTTAACTAGGTCGCTAGGTCAAATCATAGGAAAACTTTGTTGACATTCTTGAGGTCACATTTTCTTCTTGAGCTTCATAAAACCTTTCAGATTGGTTGTTTCTATATGAACTAAGTCAAGTTTAAAACTGGATTGGATTACGTGAGATTTTAAATCAGGTCTTTGGGTCAAATGTTTAAAATACTCAAAAGACCCAATTTTTTTCATGGATGGTCTTCATACGACGTTGTCAGAATGTTTGTCTGTTCAAAGTCTCGGAAACATTTGCAACCTAGTCACTTGGGTATAAAAGCTAAGTTACAAGGTCATGTCATTGAAGAACTTGGTTAATGATCTGCCTGATTGATATGAAACGTAGCCAGAATAATTGTATTTTTCAAACAGTTCCATTTGACTATGGAGATTCGATCTCTATATGTTGAAAATCATAATTTAGATTAATGTATATTACTTATTTGGCAAAAATGTTCCTTCGGTGAAGTTCTATTAAGGATGGCTGTCCCGAATATTAAAAATTCTGGCCACGATGTGCTCGGCTGATATTGATATAGAGGGCGCACTTTGAAATGAAAATCATCCTGTTTGAAACTGAATTTCACACAATGGCTACTTTAACTAGTTTAATCATGCTAATTTATTGCAAAAAAAACATAACCCCTATGAAACATGTTTGTGCTGTGAATTTCAGCTAAGCGATCTGTGGTCATTAAGGCCCTCCTGATTCTTTCTTGTAATAAAATAAGTAATAGAAGATATGCACGATAAATAGACAGGCAAGATGTTAAGGGTATACTGGGTATGAGACTGGTCTCTCGCTTCGCATTGTACGAAGAACAGATTTTTCCAACATTTTTTTAAATAAATAGCTTTAAGATGCTTTTATATCAATCAATAATTAATCCCCTCATTTTGAAACCTGTCGCAAACTCTACAAATAGTAAGAACAGAACAAGACATATATTTTATAACATTTGTAGATATTACATCATCAGTATAAAATTTTATTACATTACATATGGTTTTTGTAAACGTGCAAATTATTACTAAATATAATACAAGCAGTTTACTTAGAGATTGATCACTTTTCAGACATTTATGATTGCATTTCTAAGTATATTCGGCAAGTTTGTGTAATACAGACTTGTTAGTTGTTTTCAATAGTTCATTAAATTTGAACATCGATGGTCGTACATGAAAGTATATATCTATTTCTTAAGTAAATTGCTTTAACAAAGGCAAATTCAATATTGAAGGTATAAAGTAATTATTTTATACATTTACGCCTTTATTTGAGAGTTGGTCCTTCATAAAAACCGCACAGGATGCTGCCATACTGAATATCCGCAAAAGGTGACGCGACGTCTTTAAGCCGTAACGGTCTATTAGACATTGTCGGTTTATGTGATGTCTGATTGTGAACATCGAATGCGGACCGTCTAGGGAGCGTTTCAAAACACATTTATTCATTTGTTGGTTTGTTTTGGTAAGCGCCGTTTTTTACAGTATTCTGTTATGTAACGGCAGACAGTTGGCCTAACCAGTGTTCCTGGATTGTTTACCGGTACAAGTTAACCTGTTCTCAGCAAGTAACTGTTGCTGTTTTTTTTTCATTGAAAATGTTAAAATGTAACAAGCAAACTATTTTTAAGTTGCTTTAACACAGTGACAAATCACACCCATTAACTGTGCATACTGAAATTAGACTGATCGGAGACCATGTAATTACAGTTTGGTGATCATCTGAAGTTTACTTTAAGCTAGTGTTGAAATTTTTAAACTCTCACATTTTATAAATGTGTATCCATAGTTGATGAAACTGATAGAAGCCGTGCATTTCATTTTCATGTGTTTAAAGTGCGCAATCCTAAACAAATTATCCTCTTTTTTACATTATTTTCTCGATAGTCTCTTATACATGAAAGTGTTCGTCCATCTATAATCATGCTTGAGAGATATTTCAAAAACGATTTTTCTCTCTTGCTGAGAAAATAAAACGGGGAAGTTAATGTTAACTTACTACAAAGAAACATATACTGTAAGGGCGTAGCCAGCGGGGGGAAGGGAGGGGTGAGACGGGTGCGATCGCACTCCCGTTTCGGCAAAGCTTACATGTTTCATGATCTCAAAATATCCTTGAATGTCCATTCTTTTTTATTCGGCTCGCTACGCTCGCCAACTTGCCTATATTTACTATTATTGACGCTGTAACCTTTATATAAAGTCTGATGATGATTCTTTATATTATAGAATATGATTTTTAGAAAGGTCAGAGCATTACTTTTATGCGAAACTGATTATGTATAACTATGTACCTTTTCACAATAGCGGAATGAAATGTATATAAATGACAGTTTACATTTACATTAAGTTTCTAAAAAACGATGTAAAATAAATAATGTAAACTTTGTAACTGAATACTATGAAATTAATTAACGGTGTTATGTGAAAAATTTTAACGGTGTTATGTGAACTTTAGTGTAAAATTCAAGGATCATATATCAGTGAAAAATTGTTTAGCGACAGCACCCGTACCTAGGTTTGCTACTCATTTTATTCAAAAATGATTTTAAGAGAAATAACTCCGCAAACAATATTTCGAGCGGACGTGCCAATGATATGCTCAACAAGGCTTTATACCAAGCACTTCATACTATCATTGAAATCTGGACTAGAATTTTGAAATGAAGCGTTGACAAAAAACTCTAGCAGGGCTTTTTTCCCCTATAAATCTACCTCCAGTAAAAGGAGGTAATCCCAAAGCAAAGAAAGTATTTTCCCAATTCTGAATTTAGTATACCCAAATTAGTGTTACCTTTCTGAGAAGCAGTCCATTAATATTTTACACCAAAATATCTTTACATAGATTTTGTTTATTTGCAAATTTTCTCAATTAAAACAATTTTCAAGAGCATTTTCCTTATTCCACTGGTGTTGATGACGTTCCCAAAATGATGAAAAAGGACCTGTATACATAATTTCTACCTCTAATAATGAAATACAATTAATTCGTCAAATCATTCAACGTACAATCCATAACTGACTGATGAATAATATAGACCTGCAACTATCATTCCTAAGACGTTTCAGTCAAATCACACAAACAGTATAATAGGAGAAGTAGTCCGAACATTTTTTTCAGTAAAATGAATAATGGACATAAGTCCGAGAAAATATTTAGAGCAGTATGTACCAACGATACGACATCTTATTTCAATCAATCCCTTAGGCTTCAATGAAATCTCTTCATAGACCTTATGTATGATAATCAAAGGGCCATTACTCAATACAAGATCATTTAAATATGAACCTCGTAATACATGCTCAGCTAGAATTTGTACGAACCATTCCTATGGAATTTGTTTCAAATTCTGCTAATTATAAAGCAGTTCGGACAAATTTCATTCAAAAACTACTTTAATGGGACCCTTACTCTAGAATAAACCGAGGATACGCACAACAAGGCTTCATAATATCATTTCTTTGAAGTTCCGTTTAAATCCTAGCAGAGGATTTTGAGAAGCTAGATCAGGCTATATGAAAACGGACAGACGGACTTACGTATGACGAAGGCAGAAACAAAATGTATCAAATGAAATGGGAAACATAGTGTATGGAACTTTTGTAGAATTACTGTCTTTTTTTAAAGAAATCTTATTCTAAGTACATGTATATTTTGGAGAGCTCTTGATAAAACACTTTACTCATGCTTGGTTAAAGCAACTCTTCTAATGTCTTATGAGAACTTTCCTATACTAACATTCATTTATATTGTCCCAAATTTAATTACTTCCTATACACGCATAGAACATAACCAAGACTCAGTTTCATTCAGTCTGTTTATATAATACTTGAATGACGTTCTGTCATGAACAATGTCAGCTAATGTAACAGTGAATGAAATATTAGTATGTCTTGAGAAGACCCCCAGGATTTACAGCACATTCACAGTTCATTGTCCACATCAACTTAAGCCGACAATGTCTATTAGAAGAATGCGAGTTCCAATTTTAAGAGAAAAAAATGCATAGAGATATGGATCTGCAATATATAAAAATAAATTTTGTACATCATTACACATGTTATAATCCGAAAATGATGTTAGATAGATAAAACAGACTTCTCAACTGAATTAGAAATGAAATGAAACCACTGAGCATCTTGACATGATGTAATAGAATAAATCATAAAATGAAACCTGTATTGTTCTGATTATATATATATGAACATTTCGGACCCTTAAAGGGATTTGTATTTTAAATGACTGACCCAAGACGGGATTGTTTAACACTACGTTTATTCACTACAGCTAATACAAGATAACTGATTTAACAGTATAATACAAACATGTATACGTTCTTAGAACAGGCACGCTATACGCTAGTGCGGTGCAGGAAGGAGGAGCTACATTTCATGAATGAGTGACCATTACATCCCTCCTATCTTCAGATTTAAAATCTTATAATATTCATATTTTCTAAGAATAAAATATAATGTGAAGCTTATAACACAAACACAAGAAAGGCATCAAACTTTAAAGAAAATAAATATCAACAGTATCCGATCAATTTCCTATCTATTCATTTGTCATGCATAATGATGTATTCCTTCTCATGAGGTTAGAGTCGTTTTCCAAGAACGAAATAAATGTCAGTGTCAAATCATTAAGCTTCACATATTCAGATTTACGATCCATTTATAAGTTCGTAGTTGTTCTTGAGAATGTCATTATTACCGAATACAAGAAATAATGTCTGTAAAATTAACGGATTATCATCTAATGTTCATCATAACACCAGAATAGTCTGTGAAAACACCATGAAAATTTGTTTTAAATGCTTGTAACGTTAATGTCCATTTTGCCCGAAGCTCATTAATCTTTCCCCGTGATAGTGTTCGCTGATATTTTATTATCCACAGCTGTGCGAATTAGAGAGCTAGTTTGTAGAACAAGATATTTAGATTATAAACAAGAAAAAAGAGCAACTAGACATTAAATGACCACCGGTAGTGGTTACGCTCATTTGTTTCGCAATAGAATATGTACTTTGCAGGTTTTATTATGACTTGGCTATTTAAAACACGTCACAAATAGAATCGCACTTTTTTGGTATTTCCAGGTTTTATTATGACCTGAACATTAGAACACTTCCAACTAAAATAATCCATAAGTGTATGAATTTTTCTTTTACAATTGAGACACATTTTTATTTACGCAATTTATACAAACTGTATTAACTATTATTCGTCTATAAACCTTCTAGGGGGTCTTCGTTTCCTTCCTGATTTTCACAGTGAGGTACCGTCGGCGTCGGAAGAGGATTTACGCTGGTCGCTGTCGTTAAATGAGTTTACAGGTTTGAAATGTGATATGTCACGGGTAATTGTACGATCATTGTGTTGAACTGTGACCATAGAACCTTTTCTCGAGATTACCTTACCGACTGAAGAGCTGAATGGTGTGTCAAGTTTATTCCTTATATTTTGTTTTACAAGTACCTTGTCTCCAGGTTTTATTGTTGAATACTTCGTTTTCCGTCAGATGTCGGCATAACGTTTATTTTTCATCTTTGCTTTAGTGTCTCTTTCTCTAACATACTTATCCTTTCTGAAAACTGAAAACTGGGGAAGTTTTGTTTTCATTTTTCTGTTAAACATGAGTTCATATGGAGAAAGCCCTGTGCTTGGATGCGGGGTACTCCTATAGTTCATGAGGAAACTACTGATTTCAGTTTTAAAGTTCTTTCCTGATGCTGATGCGGTTTTCATGGTTTTAACTAAAGGCTTCATAAATGCTTCTGCTGTACCGTTTGCCATCGGATGGAGTGGTGTTATTTTTCTATGTTTAAAACCAAAACGATCTGCAAAGTCCGAGAAGATTTGACTGTTGAATGGAGATCCATTGTCAGTTTTCACGACACTTGGGATAGAGAACAAACTGAATAATTTCTCGAGATGTGGAATAACTGTTTGCGCAGAAAGACTATGGAGTTTTTCTACAACAGGATATCTGCTATAGTCACATATGACTACCATGACATATTCGCCTGACGGGAAAGGTCCACAAAAATCCACGGATACTTCGTCCCAAGGTTGTTTTGGTAACGGACTGGGTTTTATAGGCTCTTGTGTTGTTGAGGGAGAAGCGGACATGCACGGTATGCAGTTTTTACACATTTCATCTACACGTGTATCCATGTATGGAAACCAACATGTTTCTCTCAAAAGTGCTTTGCAGCGAACAGGACCCTGATGACCTTCGTGTGCTAGCTTAACGACCTTTTGTTGCAGCGAATCAGGAATGCACAGTCGCGTGCCGCGCAATAAAACATTTCCTTCATCGAGTGACACGACAGTTAGCTCTTCGCTCACAGTTTGATAACTCCTGAAGCTGTCATCTTGGTAACATAATTGTTTCGGCCAACTGTTATTTGGTAACGCGTCCATTACGCACATAATAACACAGTCTTTCTGAGTGGCAGTTGCGATGTCAGACATAGTTAATGAACTTGGCACTGACGTGTGAGCAATAAACCTGACGTAATCTTCAGCAAAGCTTTCAATTGGCTGCTCTTTAACTGGATGTCTGGAGCAGTAGTCTGAGATCATTTGGCTTCCGGCGCGATATTTCACTTTGAAATTGTAAGTTGTCAATTTTAACCTCCACCTTCCAAGGCGCGCTGACTGAATTTGCTTGGTGTTATTGAATATTGATTCTAAATAACGATGATCACTGATTAATGTAAACTCTTTTCCAAACAAATAAAGGTGGAAATGCTGGCAACCAAAAACACAAGCCAATGCCTAAACGCTCTGTTTGGCTGTAGCGTTGCTCTACGGGAGTAAGTGACCTATTTCCATATGACACGATTCGATTTTCTTGAACTAAGATCGCAGAAACACCAACAGGACTTCCATCAACCCACAGTTCTGTTTGTTTTGACGGGTCAAAGTATGCCATGACCTTGTCACTGACTAATGCATTTTTCAGTTGATGAAACGCGTTTTCCTGCTGTGTTGTCCATTCAAGTGGCTGATTTTGCTGTGTTAAGCGTCTGAGCGGTTCTGAGATTGTAGAGTAGTTTTCAATAAATCTTGACACGTAATTTGTCATTCCAAGGAAAGATCGAACCTCGCCCTGATTTTTCGGCTTTTCAACGTTCTTGATAGCAGTGATTTTCTCAGGATCTGGTGATATTCCCGATTCAAAAAAGACATATCCGAAGAATTTTATTTTACTTTTTCCAAATTCACATTTTTCTTTGTTGAGTGTCAGATTTCTGTCTTGTAGCCGTTGCAGAAGTGCTTCTAAGTTCGAGTCATGATCTGTTTGCGTTTTCCCATGAATGATTATGTCATCTGAAATGTTCAGCACACCATTTAATCCATTTATCACTTGCCGTATTTCATTTTGGAAAATTTCTGGGGCTACACTTACACCGAAATTTAGCCCTTTGTACCTCCAAAGTCCAACATGGCTTGCGAACACGGTCATGTTTCTTGATTCCTCGGAAAGTTCGATCTGATGGAACCCTTTGTAAAGGTCCACCTTTGAAAACACGGTGGAGCCATTTAGTTCCATTATTATGTCATCCACTGTAGGCACGACATGTCTTTCACGCTTAAATGCTAGATTCGCTTTTCTCATATCTACACAAATTCTGACATCATTCGGAGACTTGGGTTTCGAAGCAACGACCAATTTCGAGATCCAGGGTGTAGCACCTGTGGCTTTTTCAATTACATCAAGTTTTTCAAGTTTCTCGAGCTCTTGTGCAACTTTATCACGGACGTGAAACGGAATGCGTCTAGCTGCCTGGGCACGTACGTTTTTGTTCTCTCTAATTATTCGTTATTTTGACCGATATGATAACCTTCGATACTATATATCGATCGAACCTACAATACCGGTATTCGATTTATATCGAGAACCGGTACACACCCCTATAATGAGCAATAGTATAAACATTTTCCCTTTTCAAAGTTATCTTCCTTTGATATTAATGACTGTACTAATTTTCTTTAATATCGCGGCCATGCTATAATCTCAATACCAAAGACCGAATGATAGTTCTTGAGTAATACAGTGAAGGGTTTTTGCATCTGCCAAAATTTATCTTGCTACGTTTTTCAATTTCTTATCAACCTTTTACTTACAGCCGTTTAGTCATTTCATTTACATCACGTGTGTCAGTTCTTATATCAACTTCAAAAAATGCATGTTGTTCACTTTTCTTTCGCTAAACACATGTTTCAAGAGTTTTACATTATTTATTTTTACAGCTATACCCAGCTTGTGATAATTAATGCACAAACTGGCATGTATCGTCACACCAAAGTTATGGTTGGATTCAAGCTCGATTTTGTATGTATCTATTCTCTGCAGAATGTTATTTTGTTCACCTCTTGCGGTATTTCATCAAATACAATTGACAATTCTCCGAATGTAGCAATGTGACATACTCTCCTATTTGTTATATATCTATGATGTGTACGCGACACATCAAAACTGAGTTGATACTGCTCACCTGCTCTAAGTACTATTTTGCTTGTATTTTGTAATCGCATTTCTCCGTTAAACTTTTCAAAGTCAGCAACACCGACACTTGAAATGGATACATCGTCGACCTTAACGGTTAAAGACTGGAACTCTAAAATCGGTAATGATTGAAGAAATATATCGAAGTTACTCCTTATCTTGAAAACGTATGCATACGATCTGGACGTGCTGAGGGAACCTACATTTTCTAGGTTAACTATTAGACGCTTATCATGGCGCGGCAACGAAATATAACTCCCTACACGACCTGGGGTCTTCGTTTTCTTGGTAACCATAAATTGCAGTAGAAATATTTGTTCCTCTGCTGGAAGGATTTGCGTGGGAATAACCTCGTTGGCAAAATTATCAGGTGGTATTGCTGGAAAACGAATTTTCCCTAATATCTCTCCGAGAACTCTTCTTTTATTTTCAACAGATGACTCACTATTTTCAGATTCACATTTTTCTTCAGCCCATCGTAACGCCACGTTAAAGTGAAGTATCTCTTCGCTCTGCAATTTCTCATCATCAAATACCAAAAGGAGGCTTTCATACGATAATTTCTTGATATCGTCGTTTTGGAAAACCGATTGTGAGTTCTCGACAATAAATGTGTAACACTTGTTCTTTAATTCTTCAACATCAAAGAATTTAGCTTGCTCGTAGATTGTGCAGACATTGTCCGGGGAGATTGAATTTTCGAGGAAACATGAACATGATTCTTCCAACCCGCTCAAACAATATTTTTTTGCTGCATACAGACATCTAAGGACAGTTTCTCCATTCAGTTCAGCTTTATCTGTGTAGATGTACCTGTAGTATAAAAGGAAGTTATTCAATTATGGTGACTGTTATACTTACATTTTGGGACCAAATTTAGACTTTTAAATGTCAAATGTTATATTTTTATGTTTTTCATTCCTGTGGTGTTTGCGATATAATAGGTTACAGACACAAGTATAAGAAGCGAGTGTTTTTCTTGTGACAAACATTAAAATCTTTTAATAAGTAAAGCAACTTAAAATTGACTTACCGGAGTACCAGCTCAAAAATGTCGGGTTCCGTATCTTCAACATCAATTTCGGTTCGGTTATTTGCCAGTGGTCCAAAGAACATTGCTCCAAATACCGCACTGCGCATGCTCAGTATTAGCTTGTGCGCTTTGAATTTCCGGTCGCCATGTTTTTTGAAAGAGAAAGTCACATCTGACATAACTTTCGTTTCTAAAAGAATTTGTGCGCATTCTGCTAAAGATTTGTTGTCTCTCCATTCAACATTGACTTCGTCAGTCTGCATGTATGTTTGTTCGTTGGTGTTTTCATTGTCCATTTCTGGAAGACGCAATATTCATTTAAATACAAAGTCTTTTTGTTACATTTTAACATAGCATCTCGACCGGCCGCTTATAGATTTCTAAAAATAAACCTAACATAGTATAACTGAAATCTTTGGATCTAACTGTATGATAAACACATATAATTTCACCGCCTTGAATAATAATAATAATTATTGTTATAATTATAATTATAAAAGAATTATTTACAGAGAGTAAAACTCATCAAGTTATATACATAACTTATTTTAACGGGACCCTCTAACAAATACCATACCATGATTTTCACATACAAATAGAAATATCACAGTTTTGTAAATAGAAATAAACACATGTATATACATTGTGAATCTCTATATTGTGTTCATCAAAAGAAGTATTTTAAGTAACTATTTAAATGACTTCAATGTGCTAGCAAATCTAATTGAGTAAAGGATGTCTTTCAAAATTTCTATGACCATAAACGGTAAATGAAAATGAATGTTTAAGAGAACGAGTTTTTAGGTCCGGAAGGAACTGTATGTCAAAATCCTTTTAGAACGAAGACTAGAGTATGTAAATTTCAAATGTGTCATATACGAGCTCGTACATGTACCATTACTAGTTTCTAGTTTGTTTTTCTGTTACCTTTAAGATTTTAATTAACAAGCAATCGTTACCATAAGACGTAAAAACAGTAACAAAGCGCAGTGAAGTGAAAGCAAAAACAGCGTTTCTTAAAAGATCAATAAATGATCAAATGCCAACTAAATGAATGATCTATTTAATGGTTCCACTTAATAGGTATAGTGTAAACTCAAACATTTGGTGGTATTGACGAACAATAAGTATTAGTATTAAAATCATGAAAAAGGTAACACCAGTGAAGGTAAAGTGATCCTACCTTTATATATGATAAATTCATTATAAAGATTCATTGTTTTCTTGTTATCTTTTGTTGTTGTTTTTTTTGTGTGTTTTTTTTTCTTGGGGTCGTGGGGTGGGGGTGGGGGGGGGGGGCATAAATCAATCAAATCACTGTATTGCATTTGTACTGTGTAACCTAAGGATACATACAATTATGTGAAAGACAAATTTGGACTAGATAAACTATGCTATCTAATCCGCATGATAACAGTGCAAACAATTTTATGCAACACTTGATACTTAAACACTGTTTACATTTCAGTTTAAACCCAAAAATACATTTCGAACAAGGAAGATCTCAGTTAAACTGAGTGATATGATATATGAATAAAAGACCATAAATATCGTTATCAGGAAGGTAGATGTGTGTGGGACAGGTTCAAGTTTAGTATTACAAACGGTAATTTTCCCAAAAATTAATGAGCAAATCGCCTTTTATAATGAATAATTCGGCAATTGTTTTTAATTTCTGAAGTGAACATTACATTTATACTATATACTACAACTATACTATATACTATAACAACTCTTGCATTGATTTTTTCCTAGGCTTTAAAAAAACATTTTTACATTATTTTCTATTGTTGTTTATCACTAAAAATTTGTATTTTACACTCTATGATATAATTACTTAGCATCGTGTTGCTTTTCTTTCTGTTTCTTTGTAACCAGGCAAGAGGATTTTGAAGTTCTCGGTAGAAAACATTTTTTTCATATCAATCACTTTATTAGCTAGTCATTAATAGTATTATCTTCCACTATTAGTTTACGTTTTCTGTTCTGTATGTATATATACAAAGTCTATCATGTTGATTTTTTGTATCACGGTTGATAGAGTTCTTGTTCAAATAAAATATACAGTTTTTTTTTTTTTTTAAATAGACCAATACATTTATTTGAATACAATTTCATAACTGTTTTATCTGGTCCTATGCCAAGTTCATCGCAGAAATTTAAGAATAAAATAATTATTAGATATATATGTGTTTTTGTGGGTTCAAGTTATATTATATTCTATAAATCAGTCTGAAATTGACAAGATACCGAGCTGACAGGAAATGTCAAAATACTGCATTTCTTTTGGCTCCCCCCCCCCCCCCCCCCCCACAACCCCCCCCCCCCCCCCACACACACACAACCTGGACCCCTCAGGAGGGCGCCCCGCTTGACACGCAGGGGGCCTAAATGGCCTCCTTGACTACCGGCAAATTTTCCTCTTTTTTTTTACAAAAGCTCACTCTCGCCCCTGTTAGAAATAGTGTCTAATAATAGGGCAAATAGACCCAACAGGCTAATATTCAAGATACATTCATATGGATTATATATGTGGTTAGCTCTAGATGTAGTAATGATGTTATTGGTGCTTAAATTCATATATCTATGTTAAATAACCTCTGGTCCGTCTGTTGTACGCTACAGTTTACTAGATAGTCATATAGTCATATTCGATAATGCATCTACGAGTAACGTATAGTGCAATTTAAGCGACCCTGATGATCATACCAGTCTCTTTTGTTTTTTATTTAGATCTACTAAAATATAAAAGATAAATACATACTACTTCTAGTATAAAAATCATAAAAGCTGTCAGTAAGAAAATAAAAAAGTAACTTTAAGAAGCATACCTAATACCCTTTGAACTCGAAACCGAAAATAGGAAATTTAGGTATTGAATTCCCATGTGTGACGATACTATTTTCGTCAACGTGTCAGTATAAAAGCGCTACCGTAGTGTACACAATGTTAAATTCTGATCCGACTTCATTCCAGTCCGTACTAGCACGGATAACACGTACGAAGTACCGTATAGTATTGTGCCGTCCTAAGTCCTCTAACAATTACTAATGCAACC
Source organism: Mercenaria mercenaria (assembly GCF_021730395.1). NCBI lineage: Eukaryota > Metazoa > Mollusca > Bivalvia > Venerida > Veneridae > Mercenaria > Mercenaria mercenaria. The sequence continues at coordinate 9,349 of NW_026460998.1, read as the reverse complement.
TCTCAGTCGGACTGTTGATTATATCTCTATATTTACCGTGTTTACCCCTGTTTTCTTGATCGTTTTAGAATGAGCTAAAACAATTAAATTGTTATATCTAAAATAATGAAGCATGATTTTTTTTTTTGTACATGTGACTTGACAGATTTTCTTCACACAAAAAAACGCATATCTTGTAGTTTTTTCTTCAAGGTTTGTTGAGTGTGAGTATGAATTAAACTTGGTCATTTATGTGGGATGGACGGACAGTTAAATCGCTAAATGCTCGGGTGAATAAAAAGTATGCGTAAGAAAAATAAAAATATAACAGCATAAGTATGAAAGTAACAACGTCCAGCAGCAACTGCAGAAACAAACGACATGCCATCTAACAATGTTAACAATTTCATAAATCAGTACAAATTAAACCATAACAGGGTAGATGCTTTTCTCCTAATTCCTACATACAACGGACGGAGGGAGTTGTTTTTTGTCTTACAGTTTTCTTAGTCGTGCCCTTAAAAGTTAGGCTCTTGTTGCTCTGACTTCAGACAAGTTGGTTACATTGGTGTAATTATACCTTAAATTTACCTTAATTTTATATTTGGCTTTATTTATTTGTTATTTTTGCACCAGTGTTAGAGCCTTTCTCAGCGGGGATTTTATTTACATTGTGCTGTTTAACTTGTAGAAAATAGGGTAAGTGCGAGGTTGGCATGCCCTAAACGCGTTTAACTCCCGCCCCCACCCCCCCCCCCCACCCAGTTTCCTTTATATAGGTTACTGACCGTTCCAAGGCGATGCCCCTATTTTCAACTAGTTGTTTTGTCTGTCTTGTATTGTCTGTTGCGTATGTTTTCTTGTTTGTTGTAAGAGTTTTTCCCCCTATTGCCCTCTCCTTTCCCTTGCATTTACGCTACTTGTTGCATCCCCTCTCCCTTTACTTTTAGTAAGTTTTCGTGGCTCCCCTTTGTTTTGGCAGCCGAATCCTAAGACGGTACTTTATTGTTTTGTCCTACTTGTGTGGGTGCGTTTGTATGCTTGTGAGTTTATAACGGTGCCCTACTGTTATTCAGTTGATCGTAGTTGTGTGTTTATCTTTGGTACATGAGTGTCTGCGCTTTTATGTGGTTTATGTTGTAGTGCGACTGTTTTTACAGAACATGGCATTCCCTTGTATATACGTCCTTGTTCAACTTTCCCCTTCGGGTTCCTGCTTCCCCCCCCCCACCCCACTCCCCACCCCGACCCCACATTTCGCCTCTGACCATTTCCTTCCCCTTCATCAATAATTAGCATAAATTAATATGTACTTGTTGGATGTTTGAAGCAACCCGTTTGAAATATGTTTCCATTACAGCTTCTTTTTGTTGTGGGCCTACTGTGCAAATGCGTGGCTCTGGTATGGGCGGCGGTTACCGCCAAAATTAGTAAATATACAATCCATTCATAAACAAGTCAGTCAGTGCAAAGCATTTCAACGCCGTCTAGTCTAAAACTCCATCCCGTCCAATATATTTGCATTCAACGCATTGTATATTGAAACCATTTAATACAAAACTTCATTCCATCCATCTAAAGATGGAACGATGCATTGAAAAACTTGTTGCGATGCACCGTCAAATTCAGTGTTATTTAGAAGAAAGATGTTTCACGAAAATAAGGTCCCTTTCAATATTTAGATAAATCGCAGGTACTGTTTAAAATTAAATGTTAGAATTTTACCACAAGGTCAGTTTTAGGACAAATTTTAAGATATTCATATATGTAAAACTGATCCAGATTTTATATTTATAACAGGTCAAACTTATGAACTGATAGTCTTATTAACCCTTTACAATGCAATGTACTCGTCTTTCGTTAAACGGCTTCACATTTGGCTGCATGGCATCAAATTTTGATACGCCGCTCCAAATCACACAACACGGTTTCAGTATGCATTAGACGGTACCAAGCTTTAATGAATCGTTTCATTTTACACTGCACGAACTCATATTGCGTTAAACGTCTTCACATTGCACTGCATGGCATCAGGTTTTAATACACCGCTCTTAATTACACAAAGCGGTTTCAATATGCATTAGACGGCGTCAAGTTGTAATAAATCATTTCATTTAACACTGCACGTAGTCATGTTGTGTTAAATGGCTTCACATTGAGCTGCATGGTGTCATGTTTTGTTGGATGATTTCATATTACGGTGCATCGCAACAAGTTTTTTAATGTAGGCATAGGAAAAAGAGATCAATATAATTGCACCTTTACTAATCCTACCAGGTGTTCTGTATTACAAAAGTGCTTCTATTGTGACATTTCGATACAAGCAAAACTGTATTATCTGCACTATAAAATACTTACTGGTATTTCATTTTATTATCGGCTTGTTAAAAGTTATTTTTTACCATAAGTAAGTTGACAAAATCATAGGAACCAGTGGTTCAGGGTTAAATCAAAAACATATTAATAAATCCTAAACGATTTTGTTGTGCAAAAATGTATATTATTGTGTTTTAAACCGTTTTCGTTTTCTACTCTATTGTGTAATTGCAAGGGAAGTAAACTAATAAATATCTCCGCTTTAAAGTACTAGCCCAAGGCAAGAGTTGACATTCTTCGCGGATCACAACTTTGAATTAAATATTAAAATTTCTGTTATTAATATTAGCAAAACTATCATACATTGCACATTTGTGAAATCATTTTTGTTAATTTCAAGGACTTGGAAATCAATTTCTAGACTTTATTTCATGTATTTCTATCAATGAAAATGTTAGGGTCTATCTCTATTTAATGCATCGTTCCATCTTTAGATGGATGATATGAAGTTTTGCATTAAATGGTTTCAAAATACAATGCGTTGAATGCAAATTTATTGGACGGGATGGAGTTTTAGACTATACGGCGTTGAAATGCTATGCACTGACTGACTTGTTTATGATTGGATTGTATATTTACTAATTTTGGCGGTAACCGCCGCCCATACTCTAGGACTGCGTTTTTGGTGCTCTGTGCTTCCGAAAAAGCTAACCTCACCTATTATCTTTTGTATTTAATTGTAACATGTATTTAATTGTAATATATTTTGAAAGTAAAGTCATTTATGCCTTGGTCAAACAATTAAGTAATAAAAATATGTAATCAAAAAGTCTTGATGGTAATAGATGAAAGAAAGTGTTATGTACTATGACCTAGATTTAATTTTACACATAGTACAATTAAGATGACACATGTATTAAACGCTACTAAAACAGTTCCAGAACATAACAGATACAATTTTTTCATAACAACTTATTCTGCATAGATTTACATTTTGTGAAAAATTAATTGATTTCATTGCAGTGATATGTAAACAAGAAATTGGGGAAATAGCATCGTTATTTCTTTTTTAACACTGACTGACCATGTCCTTTATCTTTATGGTGACATTTTTTTCAGAATGTTTTTCGTCGTCCAGTATCTAATACCTCCTTCTGTCCATTTACTGTACACCCCGTTCAGGCCTCCCAATACCCAGCACATTTATACCATCAACTAGCCCCGTTTACGACCAACGCACAATTTCTCGACGAAACATCATTTTCCCTATCAAAAGTCGAGAATTTCATGTTGTTATAGTAACTCAGTAACTCCTGAATACTGCCATCATAATCATAGGCATCAACGTTCATAGTGTATGCAGTTGCCGCTTCATGAACGGTAAACACTCTGTAATGCGCATATTCGGTTGTGCCATCATAATTTTCCATATCGAAATAGATCTGGTTTCGACCTCGTGTCAAACGGTGAATTTTCTCTAAACCTAGCCAGTGAGAACCATCTATATCACCAAAGTCTCTAACATAGTCTTCCCAAGACCGATAAACGCTAACCCTACCATCTATTCGCTTCTGCAATGAAGCCAAAAAGCAAATTTAAGATATAAAAAGAAAAAATATGTACAAGTTCACTTCCGTTTGGTCACGATTTATAATGCGATGGTCATGTCTGAAATTTTATCCCACACTTTGATTAAATTAACTTGATTTTCTCGTTTTTCTAACATAGCTCAATTATAACATTTCGTGATGAAAAGGGTGTCATATAAACAGAAATATTGTAAATTGAGCATTGTAAAATCAGTTACTTTCGTAGGCGCGAAATTTCAGTGTATTGGCCAAAACGGGAATTTTATTTGTTTCTTTCTTGGATTGATTTAACCATAAAATCCACAAAAATTGGTCCAAAATGAATATTAATGATTTCACAGTATCTAATGTTTCTAAGTCTCAGTTTATATATCAGATTTCAAACCTTGATAGATATGAACCTTTCTTCTTTCTGCTACTATGTAGACTTGTCCATAACGTTATGATATGTCAAGTTATGTAGAAATAATGAAAGAGTTATACTGAATAAAAGTCAAGTTATATAGAAAAAATGAAAGTTACATTGAATAAAAGTCAAGTTTTATAGAAAAAAATGAAAGTGTTATATTGAATAAAAGTCGAGTTATATAGAAATAATAAAATATTTATATTAAATAAAAGTCAAGTTATATAGAAATAATGAAAGAGTTATATTGAATAAAAATGAAATACTTTCAACATGGTTACATACTTTCGGGAAATGATCCAAAATAAGTATATAATCATACATACCTGGATCAAAGTCCAGCCTCCGTTGCTCATGTCGCAATATACAAAGAACGGACATCTTCCATCTGGTAAAATAGGGTAAACAGTATGCCATTTTTGTAGATTTCCAATCAGTCTGTAAGAAAGAATTATCCACAACATTTTCTATTTTTGATGTCTGTCATTCTATGTTCATTGGCTGAACTGAAAACAGCCGAATATTAAGAAGAAGCTTTCAAAGCGCCGAAAATTTATATTTTGAGAATGATTTATACGTATATAATATGTTAGATACCTTTCGAGAAGCCTTCTATAGTGGTGAATGGAGACGTAATTTCTTGTTGAACAAGCTTCTGGAGTTGTTGTACCTGAACTTCTAGAGAACGAATTTTTTCTTCCATCTCCTTTGGGCACGAGTTTGTCACGAGCGCTTCCGTGTTTGTCGTGCACATTCATGTGGCATGACCATAACACACGTAAGCAACGGTAAGTGTAGAGTAAATGTATCTCAAAATAAGACTGATTAGCCAAGACGAATTCTGAATTTAAATACAATTCACAGAAATAATGTTTAACGTTTGATACATGCTAAAATTGCATTTTATTCCACAGTTCCTGAAAAGTACGACGGCGATTTGATTTTTTGCCGGGTTTTTGAAGAAACATCCGGCTTGTAGATTAGGTCTGTCAGGACGGATGGATGGGCGGATAGATGGAATAATGAGTATCATGTTAACCTTTTTATTCATTCAATATCTTGACAAGTTTATCATATAGGGCCTTGACACTTCATAGGTATGTTGGTCCTGATGTGTACATGAACCCTATTGATTTCAAGGTTACTGGGTTAAAGGTTAAGGTCACAGGAACCTGAACATTGAAAATGGTTTCCGCTCAATATCTGAACAAGTATTTTACCTAGGACCACCTTGAACCTTCATAGGTATGTTGGTCTTGATGTATATATGACCCCCATTGATTTTAGGGTCATTGGGTCAAACGTCAATGTCACAGGGACCTGAACATGTTCACCTTTTTGTCAACTCAATGTCTGGACAAGTATTTCACCTAGGACCTTGAAACTTCAAACATATGTTGGTCTTGATGTGTACATGACTCCTATTGATTTCGGGGTCACTGGGTCAAAGGTCAAGGTCACATGGACCTGATCATTGAAAATGAATATCTGGACATGTATTTCACCTAGGATCTTGAAACTTCTTAGGTATTTGGTCTTGATATGTACCTGACCCCCATTGATTTTAGGATCAAAGGTCAAGGACACATGGATATAAACATTGAAATGTTTGTTTTATTACTTTTATTGTTTTACACCAATTTATTTCTTTAATTTCATTTTCTACCGGTTCATTTCTTTTTATCCCTTTTCCCTCATTTGGGGGTTATTTATTGTGTGCTATTATTAGAACTTTAACTCATTATCATCTAATTCGAAAAACCCGGCCAAAACGCCGTTAGCTGCTTATTATCACCAGATTAGTTAAAAGTCTTCCTTACTAGGGGTAAAGATATAAATTCGGAAATTTTATATCAACGGTAAATACAGTACAACTTGCATTAAGAGACCGTCTAAGGGAAGGGCAAAAAGCTGTCTCTCAACACATTTAGTCTCTTAATACAACACTATTTGTCATTTAACAAGACGAATAGGAACTGAAGAAGTAGTCACTTTATGCAAGTGGTTGCTTAATGGACATGGTTTCACTACAGTTTGACACTACAACTAATATATTTATCTCTTTTGTTGGGTTTCACGTCGCACCGACACAATTATACGCCATATGGCGACTTTTCAGCTTTGATTGTGGAGGAAGACCCCAGGTGCCCCTCCGTGCATTATTTCATCACGAGCGGAAACCTGTGTAGAACCACAGACCTTCCGTGAGCCAGCTGGATGGCTTCTTCACATTCTACAATTATGACAAATACTTATTAATTTACAGTAATTAATATTAAGTCTAGCGGCGAACTGATGTTTCAAGACATTGACAAAGCCTTGTGAAAATAGTAAGAATCACTACACAGATGTAAGTGAGGCCCTGATGTCAATGTTAAAAATATTGTTTTCATTTCTGCCGGTTTTCCAAGGAATTTTTGAAAACGTGAACGCTCATTTTATGCAGGTAAAACATGTACTATGCGTTTTATGCGTTGGTTAAATTCTCGTTTTACAACTGATTTACATTGTCAAATATGTTCAGCGTACGTATTCTTCGTGTATATAACTTAACATACACTGCTGACAGAGGTTTGCTTACGGGAAGTGCCTCCTATGAACACGGTTTATCCTTCTGGATCTTTGCCAGAATTTTGTTTATGTTCTTATCTTTGTTTTATTTTATTATCTCATTTGTTTTACTAGCCCTCCACAAATATGACTGTTTCCAGCCATTGCTAATAATTCATGTGTTTTTGGTATTTTCTGATCAGAATAAAGCAGTAATCACCATTTTAAGCTAAACTTGTTATATCATTTGCATATTTTGGTCAAAATTGATTTTTTCTGAAGGTAGGCAAAATTCTGATTTTTAAGGTGATTTCCCACACCTTGGTTTCGCATCAGGGACCTTATTTTAGATAAAAACGACAAAAATGACGACTTTTCGAGTACTTTTATCTGTTTCTTACTAACGAATGATAGAAATAAGAAAATTAAGACAGAATAACGCTTAATTTAATGAATAATTAACATAATCTGTGCAACTGACACGTTTTTTTTTTTCAAGATGGACCGCCCATCTTAAAGGGCATATTTCCGACAATGCCATTCTATCAAACTGAAAATTGTCAAAATTGTTGACATTTGGCTTATGTACAATAATTAATTGCGAAAGAATTATTTTCAGTCAGTCAGTTACGATCCATCCGCCCTTTCAGACACAATGAAGCATAGAAATACCACGTACGTAAAGAAAAGACCGCTAACATGTCCCTTTTCATGTTCTTAAATGGTATTTTTGTTGCCAAACAGGGAAGTCCGAATTTGAGTGTAGGTGGAAAGGCAAGCTCATCTGACCGGACCGAACACGCGTTCCTAGCGATGACAATGTAGCAGGAGTAGAGAAGGTAGTCTACTTTTATGTAGCTGTACAGAATTATTTTTTCTTATAGGTAAGAAGGTAATAATTCGCCGGATATACCTCCGTGGTCCACTCGAATGAAGTCCATATCAATATAAAATGTCATTTCCCCTCCCGGTAAAAGCCATTTTCATGCCAGATATAAGCTTTATTGATGCTGGATTGTAAAGTGGAATGTATGCAGATGATTTTAAGCTACGTTATATACTTCAAAAGTTGAGTCGAATCTGTTTGTTAAAATGAAAGTGAAAGTAGGTATTTTTCTGATGTCTTTCTACGCAATATTAGCGGTTTCATTGCCCATAATTCTATGGGGGGTTTTTTGTTGTATTTTTTTAGGGGGCGGTGATTTTTTGTTGTTGTTTTTTTTTTCTTGCCTATAGACGCATCGTTTAGACAAGGGTAGTCTCGCTAGAAGTGAAAGCTATAAATTCTGATTAAAACATGTTATGATTTGTTATGTTTACATAGAAATAGTAGGAGAGGCATTTAATACTTTCCAACCATTTCATTTGTTGTTAGGTCAGGGGCCTCAAATTAACCGACCTATATATGATTTTACAAAAGGAACTTTTTTTTATAAACATGATGAAGATAGCAAGTAGCAAATAATTTCCTTCTTCCCTGTCAAAACAATACTAGTAGATTCAGGTAGATATTGTTAGATGTATCACATTATAAAATACGAAAACATAAGTGTAATATATAGTCTAGCAATTATGCTTGATAGCTTGACAATGTATAGCAGGTGTAGGAACGTATTCAATGTTATCCTGTCCAACCTTTGACCCTACTTCGAAGTTTGGTTTTAGATATAAAATACCCTCGTGTCACGAACGCAAATCCTACAGCAATGTATGTTTAAGAGAAAAATACATAGACAAATTAATGACAGTAACTGAGACTAAAAGTTTTGCGAAGTACATGTACAATGTACTGGCAAAATAATCGACCAGTTACGCAAAAATGAAAAGAACCTTCAATTAGAAAGGACCTCTTTATATTTATATAGTGCAATAACTGGTTCTAAGTTCGCCATCTCATTTGTACTTTCTCGCACAGAAAGCGAGACAAAAAAGCCTCCATAGGATTCGAAAGCTTCTGTATTTTTCGTTGTCTTAAACAAAAAACCTATATTCATCGCCTTGGAACGATTAGTCACAACAATGCCATTGGAAGTTTTAAACAGCCAAAATGTACACAAAACCTTACATTTGCATCTGATACCACTAAACTTGTTAAAAGGGATGGTATTACAACCATGGCTAGGTAAAAATTCAAAATATTTAAAATAAATTGCATACGGGTTGACAGTACGGTTCCCGTGTTACCTAAATGTTGTTGTTTTGGTTTTTTTTTTTTTTTTTGTCTTTTTTTGTTGGATTTAACGTCGCACCGACACATGATAGGTCATATGGCGACTTTCCAGCTTTAATGGTGGAGGAAGACCCCAGGTGCCCCTCTGTGCATTATTTCATCACGAGCGGGCACCTGGGTAGAACCACCGATCTTCCGTAAGCCAGCTGGATGGCTTCCTCACGCCCCGAGTGAGGCTCGAACCCAGATCGATGTGGGGCAAGTGATTTGAAGTCAGCGACCTTAACCACTCGGCCACGGAGGCCCCCACCTAAATGTACAGTTCGTATTACCTAAATG